>NC_034419.1:4890460-5030138 GCF_002078875.1 Numida meleagris | reverse complement strand
GGCTCCGGGCCGAGCGGCCCTCGGTCCGCGCCCCGTGTCTCGCAGCAGCGCGGCCGTGTCCCTGGTGCCGCGGGCCGGCTCAGCTGCGCTCCGCACCTGTGTCAGCTCGGGGAGAGCCCCGGCTGGCGCGGGCCGTAGCGCTGCGCTGCTGGGAGCTTCGGGCCGAGGCGTGGGCTGCGCGTTTAACCGGGATGGCGGGTTTCCATAAACTGAAGCGTAACTCGCGTCCACCGCGATGAGTTCAACAGCAGAGCACTGAGAGCTTGCGGAGCGGGCGGGCGGGTGAGTCGTAGTCAGACTCCGTCCCATTAAGCTCCTGTTTGTGTACGCTGTTTTTCCTCCCAAATTTCAAGAGAGAGGTTTTCTGAAAAACTGTAGCATTTATCAGATCCAGAGAGAGCTGGAGAGGCTCCAGCAGCGGGCCCAGGTGAACCTGGTGAGGAGCAGCACGGCCACGGGCAAGGCCTGGCTCCTGGGGCACAGCAACCACTGCCACCCGCACTGCGAGGAGGAAGGGGACGGACTCTGCAGCCGGTTCTGTTGTGACAGGACAAGGGGAAATGGTTTTAAACTGGAAGAGGGGAGGTTTAGATCGGATGTAAGGAAGAAGATTTTTACACTCGGGGTGGTGAGGCGCTGGCACAGGTTGCACAGAGAGGTGGTGGTGATGCCCAACCCTGCAGACAGCCCAGGTCAGGCTGCAGGGGCTCTGGGCGCTGATGGAGCCGTGGGTGCCCCTGCTCAGTGCACAGGGTGGGACGAGGTGTCCTGTAAGGGTCCCTTCCAGCTCGGACGGTTCTGTGGTGCTGTGCGTTAGTTGCTTGGAATTTTGTATTTCTTCAGACCCCCCGGGTTGTAGCCCTTCTGGTCTGTGATCAGAATGGTTATGCAAAGAGTCTGGCGTACCATGAAGAGCAGCGTGGAGCAGCACACCTCTGACCTGTGTAGCCGTGGTGTAAAACATGTAGTACCTAGCTGATTCTGATGCGAATGGAAACTGTTTTTAATCCCAAAGTGGGATTACATTGACAAAACTCATGATTAGCAAAGGATTTTTGTATCCTTGGAATTCTTGAAATTTCTTAGTTTTCTCCTCAGTGTCTCTGACACATCTTGGTATGTAGCTCAGTCAAGTCCCACTCACTGCAGCAGATCAAACTTTTGAACGTTTTCTGCAGTGCTCAATTTTCACAGCTTTTAGAGCCTAGTATTTGAAGGACTTATGTTCTTGAGTTTTTGTTTCATTGTTAATCAAATAGTAAGCATATTAAGCATTAGTGATGCTTTTTTTTAATTTAAAAAACATGTCTGTCATTTTAGGAAGAAGTTTTCCCTTATCCAGAAATTAGCAATGAAGAGCTACAGGAGATCAACCAGTTTGTAGGACCTGTAGAAAAATTCTTCAGTGAAGAAGGTATAGTTATTAGTTTCTTATTTGCGTAAGTGATTTAGTGATTACAAAGTGATTCAACTGTAGCAGTTAAATAAGATTATTGTAATTTACATATTTGAGTTACTTCATGCATTTCTTTCCAGTCGTGCAGTACTGCTGATGATATAGGCATGTTAATTTATGGCTTCTTTGTATGAACTATTTGGATGCTGATGAGAAGAAATAAATCTTTAAAAAAAATAAAAAGGCCCAGGGGAGTTGAAAGGATTCAGAGATAGGATTTGAAATTGAGTTTAGCTTGGCTGCGTGTTGTCATTTACCACTTGATATATTGTGAGTTTTTTGTGAAACTTTTTATCTGTTGTACTGTACTAAAACTATTCCCAGCAAAATTCACTCTATATTCATAAATGGTAGCTCTTTCAGAAGCAATGAAAGATCAGAAGCATTTATGTGTACTACAATTTTCAGCATGGGAGTGGTAATTCTTTCTGGAAAAGTCACATTAGCTGCTGTAGCCCAGATTGGGTTGCAGGTGTTCCTTCTCTTAGCGGTGCAGTAGATGAGCCAGTTCTAGAACAATCATAGAAAACTGTTTTTTACAAATAGCAATCTCTGCAGTGGTTAAGCAGTGTCTCTGGGATCTCCTGCTGACAAAGATAGCAGGTCCAGATTGCCGAGCGCTGCAGGGGTTCGAAGAAGCTGTACTTGTCACAGGTGATGATTTGTGAAATACAGGTAATCTCAGCAATAAAACTGCAACATTGCTCACTTACCATAAGTTAACAACTTATGCAGATTACACGTTCTAATTCTTTGCTTTCTTGGGGAATAGCGGTAGATATTTAAGGGAGAAATAAAATTATCAAATTACAAAGTCTGAACGGAAGGTGGGAAATGCTCGTCTTTGTTTGCGTTCACGGCTGCCTCTTTCCAGTTGGTAGAAGGGTTTGTGGGTGTGGTATAAAATAGGTTAAGGGAGCAGCCGTAAGCACTTTGAAACCTCATACGTATGGTTGGCACTGGGTGACCAACGAAGCTGATGTGAGCAGTCATTCTAAAGCCTGGCTGCCTGTGGTACACGGGTCAGGATGGGTGTAGTGGGGATGGAAGAAACGACCCCACCGTTGTTCCCAGAAGAGCCAGTGGCATACCATGGATATGCATCTTGTGCAGCATAGCTTGAAGCTGAGTGTGAAAAAAACCTCATCTAAAATGTCTTTCCTTTCTGAATAACTTCACTTAGGAGAGGATGAGAATGCTTAGCTGCATACCCGTATTATATTTCATATAGAAATGACAGCATCGTTTAACCAGGGTGAATGGGAAGTTTCTTTGGGAACGCTGTTGCTTTTGCAGTTACTTCTTTCTGAGTGCTCTCTGGAGGGATGGCTTACATTCCTTTTGCTGCAGCTGACACCCTTCCTCAGCTGCCTAACGTGATTCTGGTGTATTTTCACTGTCACCATACAGAACCACTGTGGTAATCCCCTAAGAATTTAAATGCCTCATAAGAACAAGATTTCTGTAATTAACCCATTTCCCATTTAAGTACTTAAGAAAAACAAAAAAACAAAAAACCTGACCATGGTGTAGCTCGGGAAGAAATACCTGACTTGCTCCAGACATGTAGTCCACTAGAGTGCACATGCACAACCTGTGCACAGAGAAGTGTTTGAGGTAATGACACAAAAATGAGATTTTTCCCCACTTCCAAGTCCTTTCCATACATCTGTTGTGATCTGATCACCATAATCAGTGTTCTTGGAGCTTCCGATTTGTTCTGTGTCTTGGCTTTGATGGTGTCTGTAATAAGATGGGGTAATCGAGCGGAGCGTTGGTTCCATGGCAGATGAGGTGGTTCTTCATGTTTTCAGCTCATTTCATGAGTGAATTTGGTGGTTCCTGAATACCAGGAAATAGCCTTTGTGAAAAGCGATTGCTCCAGTTAATTTGTAGCACCTCTCCTGAAGGACAAAGCCTACTTGAAACGCTTGCCTTCTGGAAGCATTTGGCTGGAGTTTGTAGGACTTACATATGCCATCAACATCCAAAGACTAATAAGTGTGTTTTGCTTTGCTGGGAGGACTGGTTGGGGCAGCAGGCTGAGACTGTTCATCTACAAAAGCCATCTTAGGGTTTGAGATTTCCAGCCATAAGGGGATGAAGGCAAACAGGACAATTCATAAGATCAGGCTACACTAAAAAATAACTCGTGTGACATTAGGGATAAGATGTATGTAAGTATAGGGTGCAACAAGCACGAAATTACTAAAGCTGCTTTAGAAATCCACAGGGTAATTAGAGCAGGTGGAGGCGTGATGCTCCTGCAGCCCTTTTTTCTGTAGGCTATTTCAGTTCTCAGACTGGTATTTAGGTTAGAGGGCACAGTGCTGGTGACTCAGGGATGCAGTGACGTTAGCTCTGATTTGAGAGCGCTGTGATCTCGGGTTTTTTCCTGTGCTGAAAAATCAAGGTTTTAAATTATAAAACTGTCTGTATTTGTAGTGGATTCCAAGAAGATCGATCGAGATGCAAAAATCCCACCTGAAACTTTGAAAGGACTGAGGGATCTGGGTCTCTTTGGCATGCAGATTCCAGAGGAATATGGTGAGTAAGTGATGAAAAAGAAAAGAACCCCGTGATCTCTGGTAAAAAGCATTTGGGTCTCGCACAAGGTGTCTGTAATTTCCCTCGTGTAGTCTTCTGACTGTCCACTTAACAAAGGGGTGTGGGCACCAAGGGCATCAGCAGGGCGCTCTGCACACTCTTGGCTCAGGTGCCCGAGTTAGGTAGCTAAATTTAGAGGGTGTGCATTCCCCTGGCATAGCGTTTTCCTTTTGGTTCGATTTTTGGTTGCAGTGGAGTAGCTTGATGTTCTGTGGCACTTGCAATACGAGCTGATGATGTCTAAAATTACACCAGGTACAGACAACAGTGTCTCATGGAACGGATCTGTCAAAGCTGTCATTCACAGACAGGAATGTGTTTGACCGTATGGAGTTATGGAAGCATAGTGCCTCGTGATTCAGAGAACAGCTTTTGTGTAAGAACAGTGCTGAGCAAAAAGCTTATGTCTAAAGGGAAGTTACAGTGTAAGCTGGGATCAGACATTAGTTACTCAGTGGGTTAACTCTTAAATTTGCAAAGGCAAGAAAACTATAATCATATTGTGATGCATTTTGAAATTGGGATTGAAACTGGTACGTAACTTGAAATATATAAAATAAGGAAAGAGATGCTCGCATTGTCTGCTTCCTATTGTAAAAGAGGACATCTTGGAAGAGAACGACTCAAAGGAAAACAGAACTGGGTTTTGACAACCTGCAGAAACAAGTTTCAGTGCAGAGGACACCTGAGTTCTGAAGGGAATAGTGTGAAGCAGCATGTTTGTTTCAGTCATTGCAAGAATGATGTATGGAGACATACCTCAGTGTTTATTTGCTGTTGAAGTAATGCCCTGTTTTCATAGTGGTTTTTGTTCTTCATTTGTTGTTTTATTATATGAGGCAACATGACTGGTGTTGCTGAGCTCCACTGATTTCAGTTCTTTAAACAAAGGGGTTTTATAGAAATTAAGAGTATTCTGGACAACTTGCACGTAATGTATCATTATGTGATCTCTGTTTAATTGTTAATGCTTTTGGAATGCGTTAGAAATCCTATAAAGTATTTTTCTATGGCTATTTAGAATAAGGCAAGGTGATGCGGGAGGGAGATGGAAGAGAGTTCTGCAATCTCTGTCAAGATTTTATTTTCAGGATAGTGTCTTGGACAGAGCACCTTAACCCACATGGGGGAGGGGTAACTAGGAATTAAGAAACATATTGAGAAAGCAGGAAGTTAATGTCCACTGAAAGAAGGTGCTGGAAGCAGAGAACAAAGCAGAAAACTCAGAGCAGATCATTAGGAAGCACCATGACATTGAAAATGTAATTTTCTGTTAATTAGAAATGAGTTTTTCACTCTGTTCGTCTTTGAAAGTCTTTATTAAGGACAGTGTATGTGACTTAAAATCCTTTATGGATCAGTATTACTTTCTGTTTTGTATTGCTGTATAAGACTGTCAGCTTCCATTTTTTAAAAGGTTGCAGCCCATTCAGGGTGCTTGTAGAAAATCATAGTCCTGCTGTCCTGTAATCATGTATGCTGGACAAAAATCAGACAAAAATAAGCAGACAAAAATAAGCAAGCTACTTTTTTTTACTGCAGCAGAACTAATACACTTGCAGTGAGGTTATTTCCTATTTTTTGTTGTTTAAACCTGTTATATTTTTGCTAGTGATGCTTGTTGTACTTGAAAAGTCTTCAGTCTTGCATACTGGGTGCTTTCTTTGTTACATTATTTTTTGTAGTGGTCTGTGGTAGTGGTGTATTTGCATTTAAAGTGCAGAACTTTAATGGGAAAATGGAGCTCATGCACATGGTGTGAAGGTGGCTTTCTTTGTCTTGTCATGGCTGGAATCAGCGTGCACACATCAGTCCCTGAGCTGAGTGCTCATCCCAGCACCTCGCAGGGCGGGAGAGGAAAGAACTGTGGGTAGATAGGATTCTGACTTTTAATGAATCCAAGCGTGCTGTGAAGGAGGAGGGTGTGAGAAGCAGTGACTGGAATGAATGGCATCGAGGGAACACATTCTGGCATTTATTTTGCGTACAGAAAGTAGCAGCACTATTGGGACGTCTGCTGAAATAAGGCGTTCGTTATCCTGACTTCTGTCACTGTCTCTTGTAAAGAATTATAAACCCTGAAGCCTGGGCAAAAGATTGCCTTGATCAGATAAACTGGTTAAGTAATACGTGAAGTAGTCTGAAGTCGTGGGGAGTGGGACTTCTAGTGCTGAGAGCAGCAGGTCCTTGAACGCTGGACTCAGGCGGGTGCATCGGTGACGTGTCCAGCCCCGTGCTTTCCGTGCTCCTTCCCAGCAGTCTCTGCACTTGCAGCAGCAGATCACAAAATACCTCCAAAAAGCCGACTCCGGCGTCAAGTTTTTCTTGAAATATTCACTTTTTTTTTTAATCAAAGGCATTTTTGACATGCTGCATTTCATCCCCCTTAGTGCCGGTTTGGAAGTCGCAGTGGGAGCTGCTCCACGTCAGCTGTGCGTCCCTTTCTGCCCTGCTGGCAGTGGCGGGGCTGCCTGCACCGCGCTGTGCTGCGCTGCGCTGCTCCCTCTGCTGCTGGTCGGCTGCACAGCTCTGCTGGGCTTCCCCGCCTGCTTCTGTAAAGTCACAAAAAACTGAATCCTGAATGCCCAGAAATTTACAACAGAGACATTTTTATTCCAAATCTTTTACCATTTTCACATGGAGAGTGTTTAAAGCTTCGTCTGCCATTTGGTGGGTTGTGCTGCGTTTGCTGTGCGTGCCTGAACACAGATCTGCTTTTTTGAATAAACTAAATACAGCACAACTCGTGTTTATTTTTTTTAGATGGGCTTTTCTGTCACAACTGCAGCATTGTGGCAGTTATTTGTGGACACAGACTGTACTGAGGTGGTCCCCAGCAGTCTTATTTTAATGTTTCTGTATTCAAAAGGCAATTTTTGAGTGGGAGGGGGTGAGTTAAATTCTAAGGTATCTACTTGGAGTAAAACACAGTGTTTGTTCCAGGTGGCCTCGGTCTGTCAAATACCATGTATGCGCGGCTGGGAGAAATCATCTCGTTAGATGGATCCATCGCGGTGACGCTGGCAGCTCATCAAGCTATCGGGCTGAAGGTGAGGTTCTTGCACGTCGAGTAGTTCTGTGCACCTTGCATAGAACAGCTGAGAGGATGTTTGTGTAAGTGTGGGCTGAGAGTGCCCTGACTGTTAATGAATAAGAATTAAACAATCACAAGGTTGGTAAAAATAAATAAATAAATAAATACTGAGAACAATAACATACCAATAGGGCTAAAATTATGGGAAGGTGGCACAGCCATGCAGAAAATTCAGAATTCTCGTTGAATGAGGCTGCGTATTATGGGAAGTAAGCAGAGAAAACCTACCGAGATCGGTGTGTTGTAGCCAGTGTGAATTTCAAACTAATTTTCTATGTAGCCTTAGGGATCTAACTTCTAACGCCTCTCATGATGGATAGGTGGTAGTATTCTGAAGCTTGAAATAGCACAGAGGTCTTTATAATATCAAAAAATTCTTCAGGAATTGAGCAGATGAAAAATGAGTGCTTGTTCTTCACCTTACTTGGAATGTCCCCATCCGCAGCGAGCTGACCTGGTGAGGGCTGCAGTGTCAGAGGCTGCTGCTCGTTCTCCTGCTTTGACCAGTTTGGGTCAGTTGACATTAATCCTTCCTAATTTGTTGGGTGTCGATCCCTTATCTGCTTAATCATAAGAAACCCCCTGCACAGAAAATAAATACAACTCTCTACAATAAGAAATAATTAAAATAAAATTGCACTTTTAGAGTGTAGTGAAATAATTTAGAAATGAAGTAAATCATGTTCTGTTCTCCAGTTGGGAGCTTTTAGAATTGATGCTTTTTGATTTCCTTGTTTAGATAAAATCATAATGAAAGTAATGAAGGTATGATAAGCTATGAGGGAGGACTGTCTCTGTGCCTTTCAGAGCAGCGACTGCATCTTCACTTACAGCACAAGTATCTGGAAACCTCCCTGAGAAGGTTGCCTTAACAGTAAGCCGCTTCCTGGGGCCTCTGAACAGCTGTTACTTTGGCATCTTTTAATGTCAGATAAAGAATAATGTCCATTGTTTAGTAAACATTTTTAGTATTGCCTTGTTATGCCACACAATTTGCAGATGAAGATTGTTGAAGTTGGCAAAGTTTGTCAGCTTCGGTTCTGCTCGCGCAGTTTGATGCTGAAAAGCTTTCTCCTGATTCTTTGTCTAGGGAATCCTGATAGCTGGCACTGATGCGCAGAAAGCCAAGTACCTGCCTAAGCTGGCATCTGGGGAGCACATTGCAGCTTTTTGTCTCACTGAACCTGGAAGGTACTGTTTTTGTAACTACGAAAGCTTCAGAAAGCACCAAAATACCCAAGTGATACTTTTTTATTGTCTAATCGTTTTGTCACTGTATAAAATCTGTGCTCATTTCTGCCTGTTGCCTCAACATGTCTGTCAGTATCCTTTTTTAAAGTCTTGTAATCCATCTTTTCCCTCACATGCTGCTTATGGCAGCTTTTAGGAAATCATTACCCAGTGTTTGATTTTAGCTGCATTAATGCTCTCAGTTGTTTCCAGCTCAACTCTTCATTTACTTTTAGAAATAATGTGCTGTGGCTTTCAGTTCTTCTTCAAAATTATAAAAGCCTGCACCAGTATTGAAAGTGCTACCGAAAATAATAGGAAGAATTTTTGGACTACTGTTAGAGTTTAGAAAAGGTGTCTTTGTAGCAGCAACTTCTTTTCGAAGCCAAGGTTGTATTTGAGTTTACTCCTTGATAAATCCAGCAAATTCTGCCAAGGCAAAAGGGGCAGTTTGCTGAAAATGGTGCAGGCAGATGGTTTGCTGTGGGATGGCTGAAGGACTGATGGAGGGGCAGAGCAGCTGAATACTTGAAGGTGAATCTCGCTTACCTGTACAAAGCAGTAGTTTCAAACTGCCTTTTCCAAAACCGTGTCTGCTGGGAAGTCCTGCAGTGACCATCTGATTCACTCGCTGATTTTCGTGCTGTTGTGACGTAGAATTCTTCCCATCAGCAGTGCTGACTTTTACTCACTCATAAGCCCAGTTTTGGCCCTCTCAAAACTATTCTGCTTGCAGGCAGAATACACACTAGTAATGTTTAAACTTTTAACAAAGCGATCCATGTGAGGGACTTTGAAGTAACATGCAGGAAAAAAACAAGGGCTAACTTTGTTCTGAAAGTCCTCTAACATCTTTATTTAGCTTGGTATTGTTTTTGAAAATTGCTAGTCTTAGTAACTGCACCTTCGGTCTCTGGATGTACTTCCCTTCTAGCACACAGAAGCAGTCATTTTTACAGCTGAATTTTAGAACTTTGATCCTATTGAAGCATCAGCTGAGGTCTTGGTGTTCCAGGACCTTAACTGTCTACAGCTGAAAGCCCGAAGTGAGACATTGTTGTATTTGAATTGGTTTCAAGGAGGAAATGATGTGCTTCTCACTTACCTATGTAATAAGGTGATGACTGAAGAGAGTGCTTGACCTTTTAATCACAGAACAGCAATTCTCAATGTCTTTGTTGTAATTGACCTGCTAATTTTACTCCTGTAGAAAGCACGTGAAGTGCCCAAATGTTCATAGATGGGGTCCTGTCACGTGTTCATCTGCTTCTCATTTCTGCTGAGCCTTTCTTCCAAGTGGGGTATAAACTCTCAAGGAATAACTTAGGTGTTATAAACTCGGTTGTGTTTTAGGATGACACATTCATTGTGTGGTCCAGTAGCTCATAGTGTAGCCCAACAAAGGTGCTTCCATGGCGTTCTGGACACTTGGTCAGCTGATAAGGTTGGTAACATACACGCTAATCAGCAGTAGTGCCCCCCTCAGGGTAACATAAGTAGAATTCATCAGTACTTTTGAATCTAGAAAGTTTTCTTGTTATTTAAAAATGAAAATTGATGTAGTACTATTTCATACAATCATGAACACTTTTTTTAAAAGATGGGAAGAGGGGGAAAGAAAAGTGGTTCTGTTTTCTAAAGCATGTTTATGTCGTTAAACGCTGTCAACTTGCTTTGCTTTTAGTGGCAGTGATGCTGCATCCATCCAGACAAGAGCAACCCTCAGTGAAGATGGGAAGTACTTCCTATTAAACGGCTCCAAGGTATCCACTCACAGACTGGAAATGTGTTTTTTGTTAAAAGCTTAGAGAAAGCACTCTTGTCTTTTGCTGCGTTGTATTTTGTTTTACCAAGTAAGATTCTAGCCACACAGCTGCATCGGACTTTGATGGTCTCCAAACTCTGGTGAAGAATGACCATGTCAAAAACACGTTTCAGGGCCAAACAGAAAAGTGCACTGTTCAGGGAATAGCGTTGACTGAAGTCTTGGTGATAAAGACGCAGACCGCCCTCCCATCGTGTTCCTTCGCTGTTGTTCCTTTCAGTGTTTAGGTTTGTAGGGTGGGTTAGTTAGCTGTCCTGTGACAGCGCAGGTGAAGAGAAACTTGAAACCATATTTTGCCCTCCTTTCATTCTTCATCATGCCAGATTTTGTAGTTATTTTTGAAAGAAAACTCAACAGTGATTTAGAAATTGGACTGCTTGGACCATTCTAAAACTGGCAGAATATGCTCTTGGAAGATACACGATGACTGGATTCAACAGTATTTGATGCTTTTGATCTGTAGTTTTTGGTGTGTTTGTCTGTGATGTGACACCACCTGTGGAGGTCATAAATACGTGGCCATAGGAAAGAAGCTATACAAGCTTTTGGGAAAATGCACTGTTTAATTCAAATCTGTATTACAAATTATTTTTATAGTTGCTCCAAGCTTACCATCCTCCGATCAACTTTCCTTGGAAACAGGTTCACAAGAGGCAAAATTAGTAGCAGAACACTCTTCAGATTTTAAGGGAAGAAGCAATTTTTTATCGCTCCATTCTTTGCTGACATCTGTTACAAAATAGTTAAGAACAGTGATAATAAATTCCAAATGAATATATTTCTTTCCTCTCTCAAAACAGGTTTGGATATCGAACGGCGGCCTTGCCAGTATTTTCACAGTGTTTGCTAGGACAGAGGTTGTTGATAAGGATGGACAAGTGAAAGACAAAATCACTGCTTTCATCGTAGAGCGGGATTTTGGTGGAGTCTCACATGGGAAACCTGAGGATAAGTTAGGCATTCGAGGCTCCAATAGTAAGAATCATTTAAAATTGTTAACATAAATTGTTTTAATACTTTTATTTGTTTAGATCATCTGAATTCAAAGGCAAATCAATATGTTTTCCATGTGTCAGTGTAAGTTTCATGTTTCTTTACCTAGCTTTTCTTCTGAGTCCTTCTTCATGCAGGCTCTGAAATAAGCAATCCGTATTGTACAATTCTTTTCTGCACACCTGAAGCTGCACTTTCATGCAGTGAAATAGCTCAGAAGATTCAGTAACCAAGTAACTTTAATCTAGAAGTAAGTTTTCATAGGTTTTTCTTCAACTTACTGATGGTTGCAGGTTTTCACAATGTATCATTTGGTCTTTATTGCAGCATCAATTCCATAAAATAGAATCAAAACTATAGTTCTGTAGTTTATGTATGTTAATTTTATTGAGTATTTTACATCAGTAGTTGATGTCAACTACAGTCTTTTCCCAAATTCAAGCTCCTTTGGCAAAGTTTCATAATCTATTGTTCACGGTATGTTAAGAAAACTTTACATTTTGTTACAAAAGTCAGTTATGTTCCTGACAGTCTTTTAAATATTTTTGTGTTATAATTCATCAGGTAGTAACTAACCGACTCTGTTTCAGCCTGTGAAGTGCATTTTGAAAACACTAAAGTGCCTATAGAGAATGTAATTGGAGAAGTAGGAGGAGGATTTAAGGTAAGCAGGAACCAGCAGTGACTACTTTTTAAAGTCTGAAGGAGATTTATTCTTATTTTTAAACTGTAGTACAGTTTCTTTATTGGTAGTATCAACACTCCCAAACTGAAGAACGCAATTCTCAGTTTAGCTGATGTGCTTGCTATTAGCTGGTTTCTCCAGGGCAGTGCATGAACATGCCATGAGCTCCGATTTGCGTTTCTTCTCCATAAAATCGTAGAGCGGGTTCTACTTTTGTTTGGCTTTTTTTAGTATAGGAAACATACTGTTGTCTTCTGAAAAAGAAGGAGCTTTTAACAGAACTTAAGAACTGAGCTGTCTTCTTTTTCTGCAGCCAGAATTGTGGTTGTAGAAAGGGAAAGATAGAAATGAGCATAACAGGGAGTAGTTGAAGGGAAGTCCATCCAGACAGCATCCAAGGTCAGAGAATGGCCGAGAGGTGGTTTCCCAGGACCAGATGCCATAGCACAGCATGCTGGGAGCACGCTGAAACGCTGTCACGGGCATGGCTTCTCTTCATTGCATCCCAGCAGTGTGATACCCTGTAAGGACAATAAGGCTCACTTTCTCTGAGTCTGATGTGTAGGTTTGCAAAACTCTTCTTAATGGTCATTCTGAGGTTTCTTACTCCTCCAGTAGCAGGCAACTCCAGATCTAAATTCTAAATAGAACAATTTCCTCTAATGGAGTTACCATAAGAAAAGGTAGTTCTCACAGTGTTTTTCTTCAGATAATTATCACAGTTTGAAGGGCAGGAACAGTGGCTTTTTGCTAAACTTCTTAACAGTGTCTGTCTTTGAACTGAGTCACTTAACAATACTACTGAACTTCAGCATCTTTATACAGTGTGGATCCGTATCTCATTTCTGCACTTCTCGTTCCCTTTTCTCGATTGCTGCTGTAAGACTCAGCAGAATTTTGACAAGTGAATTGCTGTTTGAGACAGACATGTATTCCCAGAATGAATTTTGAATGAGCATCTTACCTCACGAGAATTCTGCCTTCTGTAGGTATGAGGTTCTTTTGTTTTGCTTCAGGATGACTATTTGAAAAGAATTAGTACATTTTAACAGCTTTTCCTGGGTGGGTGTTACAGTCTGCCCAGGAGTAAGACTGAGGTGAGATTGTTGGATGTGGAGTGAAAATTTAAAAGAAAAATTGAATCAATATTTGTGCTTCTAACAGGAATTTCTACCTGCCTTCTCTTTAACGGGAGAGACAAGCTGCAGCATCAGTATGAGCATGCATGCCTTCTTCCTGTGCAGTGCAGAACAGATATGTTCTCTGTGTCTGGGGGGTTTGTTTCTGGGCTGTTTCTTCCAGCTCAGCCCTCTGAAATCCAGTACCTTTTCATGTCCATTTTTCAGTAGAGAAATTCCTGAATAATGTGTAACTGGATATCACTATCAGAAAACTATTTCATGTATGAAATCAGGTGTGTTAGGTTGTCTGAAATGCCTGGTTTTAAAGCATTTCTGGTGAGATGCTCAGTGCTGCACTGACCGCCCAGTTGGAGGGAGTGGTATTGCAGACCAGAAGTGCACAGTGGTGATGAATGAAACCCAAGAAACACTAAAACATGAAGCCAGAGAGCAGTAAAAGTTTTTCACCTAAAAAAAAGCCCCCTTTTTTTTTTCACAGGTTGCCATGAATATCCTCAACAGTGGAAGATTCAGCATGGGCAGTGCATCTGCTGGAGTGATTAAAAAATTGATAGGTGGGTGAATTAGGTGTTCTGGATTGCTGGGTGCCATCGAAAAAAATCTGATCTGTGTAAGGTATAGAATAATGCTAATTCAATACAGTAACACTAATCTTGTTCAGAACATCACTATTGTCAGTCATAACATATTTTGATGTCTTTAAAACACTTATTTAAAATTTTGATCAAAAACTTGTAAAACTCTGAAGATGTTTCAGTTCAGTGGAAAGCTCTTGCCTCTGTTACAGTTACTCTGAGGTAGAGAATTCTTATTAACACAGTAGCATATATCCTACTGCTTTTAGATAGTATAGTCTCATTTAAAATTTCAATCATGTTCAATGCTTACATGCACTAATAAGTACTAAAATTGGCTTCTACCAATAGTTACCCAAAATACTAACGGGCATCTCTCAAAAGAGTAATTAATGAGCAGTAAAACGTGCTTCCTCTGAGAGTAGGGGTACAGGTGGTTCTTGTTTAAAAGCCTGGCACAGCATTCCCAGCCTCGATCACGCAGTCATTCTCAGGGTGCTTCTCACAATGAGCTGAAGCAGTGGGGGTTGATCAGCCACTGGAAAAACAGTTTCCATCCAGCAGGAACAATACGTTGCACCAACAACAGTTGTGCTGTTTGGGGATTATTGCTGTGTGACTTTTTGTTTTGTTTTTTTTAAGAAATGACAGCGGAGTATGCTTGTACCAGGAAACAGTTCAATAAGAAACTGAGCGAATTCGGATTAATTCAGGTAATTGCAAAAGAAATGGAAACCCTCCATCTCTGTGCTCTGTTTTGCTGTGACACAGACTGTGCTGAGATTCTCTGGAGTGTACTAGATGAAAAGAAACACGAGAGGTATTGAATTGGTGTAAATTCAGTGCAGACTTCTGTACACTGATCTTTTAGGGGATTTCAAGTGAGTAACAAACGTAGCAAGTTTTTTCATGAGTGCTTTGCAGTAGTACTTTTATTAAATATTATTTGATAATATGTTAAAACATAGGAAAATTGCAGTTATACTCTTCACTTTCAACACTGTTGCAAACGTGGCTGCAGTGTTCTGAGTCAGCGTGTGACCCCTCTCCTTGCTGTCTGACAGGAGAAGTTTTGTTTTATGGCTGTGAAAGCGTACGTAATGGAGAGCATGGCTTACCTCACTGCGGGAATGATGGACAGGCCGGGCTTTCCAGACTGCTCTGTGGAGGCAGCCATGGTCAAGGTAATTCATCTCACTGAAAGTTAAGCTAATAAAGACAAACACCTTTCTTGTTCTTCAGTCTACATTACAAATTGCATAGAGGCTCAGGGATTACTTCCAGATGGACATACAAAAACTTCAGCTAGATTTAAAAATTTAAAAAAAAGACTTTTCTGTTTTCCGTACATTACAGATTATTTTAGATTCAGGCTTGTATCCCCACACAGAAGAAAGACTGTTACAGCACATTTGGAATATTGGGGTCCTCTTGAATTCTCTTTCTATGCAGCTTCACACACAAAAAAAAGCGTTTATTTCCAGCTGCAGAGCTGATTAGGGAGCTTCTGTCCTGGCTTGAACACAGAATCAGTTGCAGAATTCATACTCAGTGAGAGCCAGGCCCTCTCTGAAGGCGTGTGGCTTTCCAAGGCATTCCTGCAGCGTACAGGCCGGGGGTGGATGCGCTTGGCTGGCAATGCGGCCTTGAAGGAAAGTTGGAAATTTCAGCCCCCGTGCTGCTCCCTTACCGTGTGGTGAGTTCAGAAGAACCCGTGTCCCTGTGAACTGGGCTAGCATAAAGAACTCGGAAACACCAGCTGTGTTTGTTCTTTCAGCTTGTGGCTCTGACCCACGTGGAAACATTGCCTAATGGAGAAGTTTGTGTGGACTGCAAAGGCAGGAGATGCTCATTTTTCAAGTAACTTTTCCCTTTGACACTCTGAGGCACAAGAGTGCTATTTCAGGAAAACTTTATACAGGACTACTGTAAAAGCACTACAGAATATTACAGTAATGGCACGTAGATAGAATCCTTCCAAATTCAGTCTTACCTCCTGTTTTAACTTGCAGTATAGTAACAAAGCTATGACGGCTGTTCTCACTGGGTGAGCCACCGTGACTGAGTACTGTTCCATGGCAGGTGTTCAGTTCCGAAGGCGCCTGGACTTGTGTAAGTGAAGCTCTGCAAATTCTTGGAGGCCTCGGCTACATGAAGGATTACCCCTATGAACGCTATCTCAGAGACTGCAGGATACTGCTCATTTTTGAGGCAAGTTGGTTATATATACTATATCGTGTGCATACATATAACATATTTTAGTATAGTGTGTATATATATATATATATATATATATATATATATATATATATATATAGTTTGTCTTACCAGAAACTGACAAGAACACGTGCACCTTTTGTAAACCTGGGGTGAAACATCCAGTGCACTACTCGTTTAAACGGGCCTTTGTCTGGTGAGCTGTGAAGTCTGTAATAGTTGGAGTAAGCCTGAAGAACTAATCTTGTTTTCTTTGGTGATATAGATACTATTTTCCTATAACAAACTTGGGAGATGATGGATTTTGTAGATTAACCACAAAGTGTGAGCTCACTTGGAACTGACACTAGCTTTGCCCTTGGGAAGAACTTATATCCTGGTACTGTAACGTACTGCTTGTTTCCTCTTAAATATTGAGACATTTTCTGAATGTTTTGGACAAAACATGCACCTGTTTCAAATACACCATCATGGGAATAAAGAAGTCCCAGTTCATGCTTTGGGGTTGTTGTAATTTTGAACATGTTGGGGAATTCTAAATTATTAAAAGCGCTGTTCAACACAGAAGTTCAAAACTATTTCAGCTGACAAATGAAAATCAGCTTATGTTCAGCAAATAGTAGTCATTACATATGCTGAATCGTGGTGAAAGCAGAGTATGTGCTTAAGCAAGAGAGAATGCAAGTGTTCTCCCTCTGTCGAGCATATTTTGAGAACATTTTGCCGCTTTTATTCTCATTTATCTAATACATGCAGGAGTTGGTAGGAGGCATAGGCAAAACTTGATTATTTTTACACAACTTCTCTAATAGGATTTTCTGATTCTTGCATCTAAGCTGCTCAGTTCTGAGGCTGCACAGCCTTTCCTCTGTGTGCTGCTTAGAAGCAAAATAGGGAAGCTCACAGATGATTAATTTAGAAGTTTCACCTAGTTGATGTGCATTTATTTTGAAAAGAAGTGTTAGCTGTGAAGTTTGTTCTCTACTGTTTCCAAGTTGGATTATCATCTGTGTGTCTGATTCACTTGATTTTTTTCAAGGGGAGACCATTTAGAAATCAATATTTGTCTCCTGTTGTCAGGACAGCAAAGATTTCAGCTGGAAGTTAATGCAAGCAAGAATATTGAGACAGGAGTTCAGCTTGAACCCTGCTCCCGGCTGTTTGCGTGTATCTCACATAGCTAGGAAGAGTCAATTCCAGCACTGAGTAAGGAGCAAAAACTGCCAGCATATAACATCGTCCTGCTCCGTTGGACTGGCTGTAGGAAGTCTTGTTTCAAAACAAAAAACCCATTCCTGTAATTCAGTTCATTTTCTCATTAATCTTAACAGTTCGGCAAAGCTGATGGTTTTCCACCCATCTGTGTTAAGACAGTCAATCTTACAGTGGATTCCGAGACATCACATTGGTACAAGCTCATCATCTCCATTTCCTGATCTGCTTTTGCTTTCCAAATGGGCCCAATGAACAGTTTTACAGTTATTTAAATATTCCTTTTCTGGAACAATGCAGAATTTGTTTTTTCATCCAAGTGCATTTAGCCTGGTTTCTTTTTAGCCCTGCTGCATATGCATGGCTAATAATGAAAAGCTCAACTTCTTCACAATCAGATGAAATCAGAATTGTCTCACTAAGAGAGCTAAAGCAGAAGGCAGCAAATGTTCATGAACGGATGAAGAGTGATCCTTTAAAAACTGAAGCAATGGAACATTAGTAAGGGAAGATCAGCTAGGAGACCTGCTAAGAAATATTCGTTATATTGTGAAACATCTGTAAGTAAATAAGTAAATGGTTAACAAAAGAGCCTCTCTTCAAAACCATACACATACATACTTAAACAAAAACGTGTACCCACAAGTGGTGGTCATCTTTTGTCTTCTGCTGATCTCTCAGAATAACTGTATCTTACAAGAATAAATGCGTGTTAGGATATTCCCAGGAAAAGCAGAGTATACAAGTTACATAGGCAATGAAAGTAGTATTGAAACAAAAATAATACATAAAATCTTAGCACAGCATATCTAGATTTTTGGAATACTAAAAATACTTCGTATTTGATATTGACTTCACTTCGTGTTTTTTTACAGGGAACAAATGAAATTCTGCGAATGTATATTGCTTTGACGGGTATGCAATATGCAGGCAAAATCTTAACTGACAAAATTAAGTATGTTCTTATTTATTGCTAATAGTTTTTAATGAACTAAACAGAGTGATAATTTTAACTATTTGTAAGGGGGAAATGGTTGGAAAAAACGGCTGTATTTCTAAATGTATTGCCTAAAAGGCAATTCAATGTATAGGGGTCTTTTATTTTTTCTTTTTAGTTGGCAGAATTTTATATATTTAGGAATCTTGGCCGATTGTATCTTACCTTGTATTTCCAGCTTGTGTAAAATTATAAGACCAGCAATTAAAATGTAATGGCTTAAGATTTTATACCGAAGTGTTATTGTAAGACAGCTATAGCATACATACTGCATACGTGCATTGGTGTCCCTGCTGTTTATTGTATTTACATGAGGAATGGAGCATGGGCCACGCTGAATCCTTCTAAGGCTCCCTGGTTCTCCAGACTTCGTAGTAAGATGGATCAAAAGGCTAAAACACTGCAGATACCTTGATAATGCATTTATCATGAAACTTCCCTTGCAAACCAGCAGATGTATTTCAGCAGCTGTTTTTTACTCGATGTTTTAGAGAAATCAAGAAAGGAAATATAGGAGTGGCACTGCAGGAGTTTCTAAACAAATTACGGGACTCAATGGGCAGAAAAGTGGATTATGGGATAATGGAAGAACGCGGGGGACTGGTGCATCCCAGCCTGCAGGTAAGAGCCTGACACTGCTCTTTGATGTTTGATTCCCTTTGAGGTTTGTCACAACTTTGTATCTCTTTATGCAGAACAAAGTATGATTAGAAGGGTGAGATATACAAATCTAAGCAGCTGTTTGTATTATTTCAGGGGTAAGGACCAGTGTTACAGCTCTGTACTTATAACAAATCCAGGTTTATATCCATTTTAAGTAATTTCTATAAATTGCCCTGCATAATATGCTCAGTTATATAACACATTACTTTCCTGTTTAATGGTAACATGGTTGTAACTAAGAATTTTGGTGAGCTCTATATACGCTTGTTTTATTGCTTAATTCTTAGGGCCAAGAAGAAGAATGCTGGTTTTATTGTTTTGTTTTTAAGGTTGTTAGTAGGAAAAAAAAATAAATGGTAAGATAAGTTCTTCCCATGGTGTTTTTTAGTGATTTGAGGAACTGTAATGAAATCATTTTTTGTCAGCATCCATGCCCCTAGGTCAGCTATTTCAGGCACTCAGGTAAGAGGATTTGCTAATCCTATGCAGTGCACATGGTACCTGGTTTCACTGTGTCCTGCAGTGCCACAGGGGTGGGTTGTCCTAACAGCAGTAATGCTGACCGACCTCTAGCACGGAGACCAAAGCCATTCATATTACAAGAATTAATTAATGAGTTGCATTCAAGAATTCATAAAAGCCAAATGTGACACTGGAAATTCTTCTACCTCCTTACCACCAGAGTTTGAAAATATAGGTAGCAGCACATATTAATTACTGACCTACAGGGTTTTTGTAGCACGCAGCATGTAAAAGATGAATCAGGTTTGTTGTGCAGAAGGTGCATAGCAATTTTTCAAGCTATTATTTGTGTAAGAGTAAAGAAGACTATACTGAAAAATTAGAAAAGTAAAATCAGGACTTTTTAATGCATATCTTATAGCAAAAGAAATGTGCTTTAACTGACTTAACTAACTGAGTATTAAGAACACAGTAGTTGGCAAGAGAAAAAAACTACCATTATTTGGGTTTCAAGATAAAAGGAATGCAACTAAGCCATGGTTTCCCACTCAGGAAAGACTCAGTGATTTATAATCCCATTCCTTTTAGGTACACAGGCAAAGTCTCTATCCCTTATAGCTGGGGAAAAGTAAAATGGTGAATGACTGTCTTAAGTGGGAATTCTATTCACTGACTAGAAGTTGGTAAACAAATTTAGCAGCAAACTGAAATTCCCTGTGAGGGGGAAGGGGTTCTTTTCTCGGGGTTTTTACAGAGCTGCCTGTTAGTTGTTCAATTTGTTATACAGCATTGCTTATTTTGATCCCTCAGAATCAGTTGTAGACCTCTTAGGGTGTTCTGCTGAACTTCAGTCTTTGCAAAGCTTAAAAAAAAAAACTGAGTTTTGTGCTGTGGTTGAGAATTGTAATTTGATTTCTGCCTAATAACTGGAACTCCCAGCCTCCCACAGAGAGAACTGCCTCCTCATGCAGCAGATAGCCTCATCCATTTTGGATTAGTGGCTGGGCAGCATAGGAGTAGCATATGCTTCCCAACATGTTGGTTACCTAAGCGTCCCATTGCTGGTAGAGACTTCTGCTGTGGGTTTTTGTTTTTGTTTACCTTAGGAGACTGTTCAAATTGTTTAAATGTAGTGAATATTTTAAGTATGTATTTTTTGTTTGATTTTTTAGGACAGTGGCAAGAAACTTGAGGAAAACACTTATTATTTTGGAACTACAGTGAGAGGCCTACTCAGCAGGTTTGGCAAGGTAACAATAATAGCTTTCCCTTGAGTTTTATCTTTGAACTTTTCTTTAACCAAAGTGGTCTCACTAAAATCTAGAGTGGACAGTGTATGGGCAAGAGCCAGGATTTCCTTTGCACAGCTGATATCCATTCTCTGAGAAAATGTGCTCCAGTTCTGTACTAACTTGATTTAAATGGACAACTTTCACTTATTTTTTTTTAAAGCAATCACTGCCATTAGAGTAGATGGGTCCTTGTAGTCCTGTAAGCACAAATCCTGCTTGCTGCTGTGGCTATTTCAAGTATACTGCTGTAAGCAGTGACTGGAACCCATTTCCCAAATGAAGAGCTGTACCAGCATGCTTTCTGTTACACTTATTCATTCATATTCTACAGCAAATGCATACATCATTACACCATGGGAAGTGGCTTAGTTAAAACAGGAGAAACTGAACTTGGGCTACCGTGGATTTATGAGAGTTCTGAGAATGCTTATCAGCCTGCACCATGGAGCATTCAACATTAACAAACATTTTTTCTTAGGGTAGATGCAGTGGATTTTGGTACTTGAATTTCTGTGATTTAGCGTTTACCAAAGCAGTTTCTGGCTGTAGCCATAAAGTCTGGAAAAGGTAGAGGATATTTAATCCAACACTTAATTAGTGGGAGTGGAAATTCAACATCTATGGTAAATAAGTGTGAACATAAGTACAAAGTATGGAAAAAAAGTAATTTGATTGAAGTTTACAACTTGATCGTTTTTATTCTCCTAGACAATAGTGGATGAGCAGTTGGTTCTGAAGAGAGTGGCGGATATAGTGATTAATTTGTATGCAATGACAGCAGCTATTTCCAGAGCAAGCCGCTCCATCAGCATTGGCCTAAGAAATCACGACCATGAAGTAAGTGCACTCCAGTATCAGTCCCAGCTATCTAACACCTACGCTCCATTGATCACATTCCCTACCAAGGCAGTGTTTAGACCACAGCGTTTCCAGTTTTCTGGACACACAAGCTGCAATATTCAAGTATTTAAAATATTTTAACATATTCACAAATGTGTATGAGTTAGGAATTTGCTTGTTCTCTTAAACCTTCTACTGTCATACTGTTCTTTCCCAACTCTTTCCACATTCTCAATTAGAATAATTTCAACATTCTGTCACTAAGTGTCTGGACAGCAAAATGAGAGACCTTGACACAGTGGAGATGATACTGTAGCTCATTTAAGGTTTCATGGTTACAATTATGCCACATAACAAATAAGTTTGCTACAATTACTTGTGAGACAAATCCAAACTGATTGATTGTATTTAGTGGTTCTGAGATTTTGGATTTTGTGTGTAAGTCCCTTCTGAATTTACTAACACAAATGTCTTCTAATCAGTATCCAGTGAGGGCGTCACCCTAACGCTGTGACACAGTAGCTGTGGGGAATAAATAATTAAGATTGCAGCATGCATCACTTGTACAGGGCTCCATATCTAGCATACAAAACCAGACATTGAGAAGCTTAAACCAATGTATTTTTCCTACATTGTTTATGAAATTCATTTACTAGTTTTTGAGTTTTAATATTCTTTTTGCAGGTGCTTCTTACAAATATCTTCTGCAGAGAAGCATATTTCAAGAATAATTATGCCATGGCTCAACTGCAAAAATGTAAGCTCTATAAAATAAGTTTTACACTTAATGGCTTTCACAATCTCTGAACTAAAGTAGGTATTTCTGATACAACCAAAAGAACAGTTCTGCTCTGCCTTTAATTAGGATGAGGAACAGAACTGATAAGTTTCTGCTCTTTACCTGTAGATGAATCAAACTTAGAGGTAAACTGTTTTTTCAGCTGTGGGGAAGAATATAAAATTTATCAGTAACAAATGCTCCTCTAAAGAAATTATTAGGTAACAATTGGGTATTTGACTTATTCATCTAAACACTAACCAATGAGGTATTTGCTCTGTGAATGATTCACTCAGCTGTAATCATCATCTTTTTAGTTATTATTTCCTACCACTAAAGCTTAGGTACTTGAATTTGTATTCTGAAATCCTTTTTGAAAGAAATTGAGAAAAGCTCTTTGCTTTTGCTTTTCCATAGATGCAGATGAAAATCTGGATGACCATATTAAAAAGGCCGCAAAGCAGGTGCTGGAAAAGAGATCTTATATCTGCTCACATCCACTGGACAGGACATTCTAATTACTTCACTGACAGCTAATATTGATGAATGTAACATGAACAGCAAGTATTTTTCTGCAGTTCAAGTATTTGACACCTTAAAAATAACTGAGTAATACAAAGTTTATAAAAATGAGTTTATAAAAATGTATTAGCTGTATCTGTGTAAAATAGGACTAAAGCCAACTTCATATTAAGAGGATAAAGAAAGAAATTAATGTAATCCTCAAGTTCTATTTTTAGACACACGTCTGCTTCCTTTGATGCCAAATAAAGTCAGTTGAGATTCAGTCTGAGTTACGTTTTCCCAGGAAGAGGACGTGGTTCTCTAAGCTTAAATCCACTATTTACATACCTTTAGAGAAGCACTGAAAGACTTGAAGGACCAGGAGCCCCTTAGTTTGGAAGGGAGCTCAGGAGTCATCCTGTTCGAAGCACTGTGGTCAGTAGGGCCAACCACAGTTGTCATTGCCTCGTCCAGGCATGCTGATGTCATGGACAACAGATTTTTCACAAACATCATTCAGCTTTGATGACAATTTACACATTTTTCTCCTACTCTCTTGGAACCCCAAATATAATTTAGTTACCCCTCACTTAGCTCAGCAAACCAGTTTTGTCCTGTACACATTCTCTGGTATTCACTGAGTTACCTGTGTCCAGAATATCAGCCCAGAGAGGGTCTTCCTGTTGCGTACAGGTAGTGCTGCATCTGTGTGCTGCGTGGTCCCTCTTGTACATTGACTGTTTATAGCAAAGTAAACTGGAATGATAAAAAAAAGTACTCAGATTAAGCTGCATCTCTGTAATGCACAAATTTCTGAATGAACAATTGCAACACCATTATATTAAGAAGTTCACTAAATGCTACCGAATCTGTTGAATTTACTCTACTAGCCAGTGAGCTTGCTACATGTATCAGTTAGTTGGTATGCCCACATGACTGACTTACTCTATTCTTGTTGCTCAACTTTTAAGTCAGCTCTTCAACCTACTAGAATATCGGGTTAGACATAACAGCTAATGAATCATTTCACAAATTGAAAAGGCTGAAGTTTGACCGCATTAAGCATGACTTAGAACAAGAATGGCATTCTGCAAGAGTACAGTTCTGCAGGTACTGAACAAGGAAATGAAACGTCAGTATCTTTGAATATTTGATTGTGAAATCAAGGACAAAAATTATTTCCCACAGTAAGAAATAGTACACCCATTAAACCACTTTACATCCCATATGTAGTTGAGATGGATAGATAATAACTAAAATTTACTTGTTAATGCTAGATGTGCTGTCTCATAATGTAGTTTAGAAAGGTCAAACATGAAATTCTTCATATTTCTAGAGTTTAATTAAACCTATAAAATTGTTCTGCAGTAACAGAATGAATAATAATTTTTGTATTTCTTACATTAGACAGGCAGCAGACTATCCTTCACCATCAAGTGAAACATGCAGCTGAAAAGACAGTGCCTCTAACAGTACTGTGAAAAACTCATGTCTGTGACTACACCAGTAATGCACAGTGACATCCAGGGCAAATAATGACCAGTGGCAAGCCCACTTCCTTAATTACAGGGCTAAGACTTGAAAGGACAGCCTCCCAGGAACACCACCACCTGTCTCTTATGTCACTGATTTCATTTAGATACACTCTAAAAACTGATCAACCTAGTAATTTATTATTACAATGCCTGCATCCTGTAACTCCTGACATACACCATTTAAATAGTTTTGGGAGCCTTCAACACAGTGGGAGCCCTTTTTGCACGTGAGCTATTTCCAGCAATTAGGTTGTCTTACTTGAAATCTGCACCTTTGAGTTTTTCAAACTTCTTATGCTCTCTGTTGTGACATGGGATAATGTTCCCATTCCACTTCAGGCTGTGGTGGTCTTGAAGGCCTGGTACGAAGCCACTGCAAATGCTCCTCTTCTTTCCTGGCAGGACTTCTGAACTGTTCTGAGAGGGCTGACTGTCCAGCACTGACAGGGCTGGGATAGGCTAGGGCAAGAAAACATGCTTTATTCTGGAAAGCTTCTCTCCTCTTCCTTCTTACCCCCTACCTCCATGCTTGTTTCTCACAAAGTAGACTACTGTTAGGTACTGCAAACTCACAAATGAGGCAAGAATTTTGTGACACAAGACATCTTCCTATGGACTTCAGCAGGAAGCCTTACAATATGCTTAAGAAACTTGGGCTATGACAGTCAAGTATGACGGTCAAGTGGAATGTCACAAAGTGCAAGCTATAAATTATGTAATGAACTAATAATACTACTTACATGCAATCTTGCAAAAAAAAAAAAAGCTGTGCATTAAAAGCACAGAAAACAGAGTCCAAGATGGACAAGTTTAATAGTTTGAGGAGCCAAATCAAAGCAGAAGGCAGAGCACAAAGTAGCATTCATTTCAAGGCCTGACACTAAACTAAGGATAGGCATTTTGCTGCTGAACATCCATTTAATCCAAGACCTAGTATTTAGAATATTATCTTAAAAGGGTGGGGGGAGGGGGAGGAGAGGGTGTAGACTCACAAGCTGCATCTCTCTTTTTGTTAGTAACATTTTCATAATTTCTTCATTTGTTTTTCTACAGCATTTGTAGCCAACAGAGCATTTCATTCCCCTTGATCAAAATGAGCTTTAAAAGCAAGCTTTTTTTGGTCATTCATTTACACACAAGCACTGACTATGCTTCAGCCAACAAAAGAACAGTTAGATGCAGGCCACCCATACAGCTTTTCATATTAATGAGCACAAATCCTTTTGACTTCCAAAACTGAGGTGCCTGTGTGTGATTTTTGCACCAACAGGCTGACATGCAATGCTCAGAAAGCCTATAGAGCACTACAGCAATCAAGCACAGGGTTAGACACTTGGCATGCAGCCAGTACAAGTCCCTTAACCCCCAGATTTCATTGGGACAGTACAGTCCCTTTTAAAGCTGCTAAGCCAGCTGGCCAAAAGTTATTCTTCCTTTCTCACCCTCTGCACACTGACAGGCAAGTTAGTTAACTGGAATCCTCCCCTATACTCCATTGTCTCTGACGACCAAAGCAAAGAAATAAATAGTAATAACAATTTTGTGTCCTGTTTGATTGTTTCCTAAGACTTTCATAAGTTTGAGTCAGGTCGTTCTTAACAGCATCAATTTAACACATTTTTACTTCAGAAAGTATTGTGCTCCATTAAGTGTCATTATCTGCCTGCCATAAAGTACAAGACTGATGCTGCTGTACAAAGGTAGGTGCCAAGATCAGTACCCAGAGATAGTTACCCTTTACCTTCAAAATTAGTCCTGGCTTCCTGAGTGAGAATTTCAGAGGCTCATCTTTCAGAAGTCCTTGGAGCTTCTGCAGCTGAGAACTGGCTCCTGGCCCATGTGTACGTAACTCAGCTGCCGCAGAGCACCGGTGAACCTTCAGCTTGGTATCATCAAATGCAGTTTGCACAAGATGAGTAGCATCTTCACCAGGCCAAAACAGATTGAAAAAGAAAAAAAAAACAAAAACAAAAACACAAACAGCAGATGTTTGTAGATGAGAAAGATAAGTTTCTGACTTGCAAAAAGGATGCCAAAAGCCTGCTATTGCAATGAACAACCTTTCTCACAAGGAATCAAAGACAACAAATCATACTGGTACTAGAATAACGGCTGGTGCCTCACAGCAAAGACAATTTGTAGTCCTGTAGTTTCCATGAATGCATGAATTAATCCTGTCTACTTCCAGAAGCATTTCTCTGTACGAAACAATTGAGAAGAACTGCACTGCTCAAGTGTTTTACGATTTACAGGGTAAATGTGCCAGCAGAAAAGTTGTAAAAGACAATTCTACTCATTATGAGAAATCTATTACTTTCTGCTCTTAAGCATTCCAGTAAGTCTCACTGGGTTCTGAGCAAAAAGAAACACACAGTAAGCTTTTCAAAACACTGTCACAATTAAATGCAACTTTTTCTTCCACTGTTTGTGGGAAAACATGCAGATACATACACTGACCACCTCACCAAGGCACACGTTACAGGCTGCTGTCATGATAGCACTGATAGGATTTAACTGGCTCATCTTGGGCCCCCTCTGAATTCATTTGCTGGTATTACTTGCAGTCTGTGATGTAGCTCTTTGTCTGACCTCGGCAGCAACAGCTGATTGTTACCAATCCATACAAAGGAAGAGCAGGCAGCCAACAGAAGTAGCTTTACAGAAGAAAAAGACAAGAAGGCTCTTTACCTTCCTGTCATACTGCACACAGAGGAACTAAAGCTAAGAAGTTAAGTGACTGGATGTGTAAAAAACTGGACTATGGTTGAGGTCTTTCTTACATCCTCTAATGCTTCGTATGCTCAAGGGTGAACAGTTTTGCTGTCCGTTAGTGTCCTTGGTAAACCTCCTTGCATTCCTTTCCCTTAATGGAAGAACTGAGCAAGCTTCAAGACTGTATGTCATCAAGCTAAAAGCTTTGTTAGTAGCTAATTAACAACGTTACCTGTCAGTGAGGCTGCTGTCACAGGGAGTTCGGGTGGCTTCTTGTAGAGATCGAAGTCAATGTGCCTTTTGTCCCAGCTCCATCTGCCTCGTGCCAGCACCGGCTCCATGTTAGCACACAGAGCATTCTCCTGCCATTTCTAAATTAAATTTGAACCCCTTTAAGAAGCCTGCTCTCTCTTTTGCTGCTCCTTTTTCAGCTTGTCAAGTTCTTCATCCCGTACTGCTTAGCTCCCCTCCTCTCCCCTACCTTCAACAAAAGGCAACAGGAATGATACTGTACTAACTTGCTTCTGTGACTCTTGAACAGTGAATCTTCTCTCCCTTCATTCTGGAGGGAAGATTCATTCGGCAATGTCATGGACTAGAAGAAAGCATTTGTTTTCCCAATTTCACTTCAGTTATACTCTAACCTTTTTGAGAAACTATTTTAATTTGTAGAGGAAAAAAGTAAATAAAGTCTGAAAATTAAACAAACATGTACACGTTCTTGAAAGACAGAGTTTTTGACAGGTAACCCTCCAAGCATTCAGCCTGTTCCACTCTGTGCTATGACTGTGTTCAATTAATTTTGCAAAACTTATTGATCCTGCACAAAATAAATAAAAAATAATAATAATAATTTGTTCTATTCCCTTTATTTCCTTAACTTGCCAATTCTAAATAACATACAAATCATCTAATTGCAGACCACACGTGCTTGGGTGGACACAATGCCGAATGCTGAAGACCATCCAGAACAGGGAAGAGTAAGCTAGTCAAGCTGATAGCCAGTAAAAAAGGCAGAAAATGAGAAGTTAAACAATAAAGAATGAGCAAGAGAAAAAAGGGAGGACACAGGGCAGCAAGAAACGGATAGAAAACATCTAATAAAACTGGAACTACAAACCACAAATAAAAGATGGGGGCAAAATAACTAGAGAGGGAATGTGGAAACAGAAAGGAAGGCTGCAGTTAAAGTGGCAGCTCATGAAGAACAGCCCAGAATCCATCCATCATGGGATATAATTGGTTTGTTTTTGTTTTTGTTTTTTTTTTTTGACGCTAGACCCTGACTTTTACATGTAAAGCACAATGCACTCCATTAATAATATTGGCAAATAGGTTTTCTGTATGTATTCAGAGCACAACTTGTGTATCCAAACAAAGCACTGCCTGGGTGAGCTAGGTTCTGATATACACCAATTGCAAACACAGATGTATCCTCAGAAGAGCTTGTCTGGGCTGTACCCCACAAGACACAATTCCAAATGCTAAAGCAGTCATCTTTCAGGTCTCCTAAAATGCTTCTGTTCTCTTTGTCCATTTAAGTATTCTGTTACCTCTCTTAACTCCTCCACACGTGCCTCAGCAGGCATCCGAGGGTGCAGGTTGCTTTCAATGCTGCTCTTAAATCCAAGAAATACAAATCCATCTGGTGACAGCCACATGCTCTTGGATTTTGCAAAGGACTCCTTACAGGCAGCAACCACATCAACTGGGTCAAGCATGGCTGAAAGATACTCATGACAATAAGTGAATCTTGCTTTTGGGTCCTAAAAAAAAAAATAAAAATAAGAAAAAGCAATGTAAACTTCCCTTTGCTAGGAGAGGAAAAAAATCAAAAGTACAGAACCAGGGCCATTTCTTTACTTAAGGCCTGAAGATCAATTGTAAATTAGTTGTATCTACAATCTTAATTGTAGATGAAAATTATACAGAGAAAAGAGTCATCATTAAGTAATAAAAAAATATTTTGAATTTCATTACATTATGATCCAAGGCTGGAAGAAATATCTTTAATATTATTTCCATTTACTTTTGGTTACTAAAAGGTAATTTTAGGTTATTTGTGTTCATTGGTATATCATGAACAACTTTTCCACAGAGCTACAGTAATTTCCTCCAGTGGAGGGGAAAACAGCATTTGTTATTAAGATTGAAGCCAGCAATTCTGAGAAAAGCAGATAAATGTGATTCTTCAAGTACGTTCTCAGATACCTTCCTCAAATCACTTAGAGGTCACCATTCTAAGTCCACAATCAAAATTAGAGCCCGAGTCACATAGCCAAATTGCCTCTTCTTCAATGGACAACACTAAGAGCAGAATTCTACAGAGCAAGAAGGAACACCACTTTCTGGGCACCAACTTCCAATCCTGTGTGCTAAGATGGAAGTCATCCTGGGGACCTATTGAATCTCTTCTCTTTTTTAGCCCTATACACAGCAATCCAAGCTCTTCCATTTTCGTGCCTCAGTTCACCTTTGCCATTTCCTGGCAAAGATGCTTCTTTGCAAGTTCTGCAGAATTCAGGCTCTGACAGCTGTAGTTATAAACAGATTTGCCATCAGCAGGAGAAATCCTGAAAGCTTCCAACTTTGGCTTTTTCATCTTTCCTTTAAGCTGGCATACAGCATCAATGTTAGCCTGCAAAGAGAGATACTGTGTGAATTCTGTCCGAACTGGGAATTTAGAGTACTACAAAAGTATTTCAAACAAGCAAACAATACTGTAAACATTAAAAGCTTTTAGAAGTGCTAAAGTAGAAAAAAAGTAGGTATTCATACACATAGTGCACAACAGTTCCTCATTAATAAAACTCTCCATAAGAAGACTGCATTAAAGAGAAATAGCATCATTTTTTCCCTACAGCATAGTTCCTCATTTCATCCTTGCATATGACACACTGCAAGACTAATGGCAGTGCACTGGAGACAAGCACTCAGCACAGTGCTTACTTCTGCTTACAGACCTAAATCACTGCTCTGAAGAGCTGATGCTGGTCTTCATCAAATAAAATACAATTTGTTTTTTCATTTCTATGATTCCATTAAAACCCCAGCAATTATAGTTACGTACATGAGTAACAATATTCATTACAACTCCTCAAATTTCTCTGCTGACGTAGCGTAATTAAACCCTCACATCTTTTAATTCACCTGCAAACATTCTCCAACTGTGTTTATTGTAATTATGGCTTTGAATTCAGACTGTGCCACAATAGGTAACTGCAGCAAAAGAGTAACACTGCATTTTGGATATCACTTCCCCAGTATACTGTTTAAAAGCTCCCTACTACGTTCAGTGTTTCAGCTAAAAATATATATAGACACTTTTGAATCAAACCTGCTATTTAAAAAGAATTTTCATCCTTTTTTTTTTTTAATCTCTAGGGGACTTCCCAGTCCCTCTATTGTCCTCTTGATTGAAAGCATTTATAAAATAGGAACTGGTTTAAGCACATATACTCAGAAGACTGCAAACTTGAAATGAACAACAAAATTACCCTACATTTAATCTACGCAGAATGTTCAGACCAAGGAGTGCTGCTGCCTGCACCCTCCTATGGTGTTACAAACACAACTACCAGGAATAGTTACTTAAGATTGTTTTCTTCTCTAGCCTTATCTAATACCCCTCTAACAGCAGACTAAAAGTGAAAATGGAAACACTTAGAAATTAAATGACTTTCAGTAATTCCAGGACAGTACCCTTACAAAGGAACACAGCTTTCCATCAAGAACCTCTGTGTTAAAACCATTCCAAACCACCCTTCACAAACCATGGGATGGCAGGAGTCCTCAGCTAAGAAACATACTCAAAAAGAAAGCCACTTCAGACTCCCAAGAAACATGCGTGACATCTCTTCTTGGATGTCTGTCTGAACAGAAGAGGTTTTCAATTTCAACATGTTTTCCCTGAGGCAACAGAAGGGGCAGATGGCCGCCTGTAACAAGCCAGAAGAGGTAATAAAATTACTGAAGTATTTTTTTTTTTTTTTTTTTAAATTTAAAAGATCTGTCTGGAGCTGCTGGTTTTATTCAACTCACCATTCTGGCTGTCTAAACACAAGTAAATATTTTGCAGCGCAAGAGAAAGCAGCACAAATTTTACATGGGCTTGGCTGGCCTGGCCCCAAACATCAACAAGAATATGAAACTGGTTGATGAGCACTGGGGGAGCTATGGAGAAGAAAGGGACAAACAAAAATAGGAACCAATCTCAAAAAGAGGTTGCTAAATCCTTTAAATAATCCATCAGTTTCCTTCCCACTCACATTATCTCCTCTATTTGCTTGTAAGCAGTACAATTGCTTTTTCCCCCTTGGGAAACAGTAACTCTGCACAATAAGACTACCCTACAATTCTTAATAGTGTTTGTACAATACCTACAAATACCTTAGAGAAGTTTTTAAGTCTAATGTTTCAACAGAAGGAGGCGTTAATTAAGCACATGAAATTTTACAGCTATTAGACTTGCCTCTTGCACATTACAAACAACTCACCTTAATATGGTTTCTCTCAAAAGACAATTTGCCTGCTATTTCTTTCTTCCACTGCACATACTTTTCATTGTGGTTGTCTAATGAAGAACATACTGCCTTTTTCCCTCTGCGAACATTTCCTGGTGGTGTATCAGGAGAGGAAAGTGAGAGTAAAGGAGGTTTCCGAGTGAAGAGATCCTCATCAGTTAATGGAACTCCATACTTTTGACTCAGTGCTGTGATCATTTCTGCTGAGGGCAGCAGATCCCCCTGAATAACATCCCTCAGCCTCTTGCTGTGACAGAGGTAACTGAGCCTACAAACAGACATCAACAGTTCATTAGTTTACAAAAACTTTATGGCAATCAAAGCATTACCTCTAACATTACTGGGGAAAGAACTACACAATTTTAACTATCTATTTATTAACAAGTTCAGGTCAGCTCAGGTATGCAAGTATTCAGCAGTGATACAGAAGACTAGCAGTTCATTAAAACTATTAAGAATAGTCTAGGAATGTCATTGGCATTAGAATTAGCTACAAGACTAATTATTAGCTGCTGAATGCCTCTATTCCCTGCCTAGTGGGCCAATAAAGCAAACTTCCTTCATGCATGCTGGTTTTAGTGCATGACTCACATTTATGTCAAACATCACTAAAATCACCTCTGCCTCACCTTTATTCTTGTTTTGATCAGTTTTCATCCTAGAGAATTAAACCCTTCCCAGCTGATACTTCTGACACCAGAATTTCTTCTGTTTGCATTATATTCAGGCATGTTCCAATATACTATCCCACTGATAGGTTTCTCTTCTTTAAAAAAAAAGAAAGTACGAATTCCTGCCCACAGAAAAAGTGAGCTCACCAATATCCAGTTACCATTACATCAGTAGTTAGTAAAATATGCTCACCTGTAAGTCATCTAAAATCTGAATCACTCATCACACCCACAGATTGCTTTCATCACAGAAAAGATGAAAGACTATTACTTTTGATATCAAATATTCACTCTCCCTCCATAATATTTCACTTCTTAATTTCTTGACTATGAATCTAGAAGAGTCATACCTGGACAAGGCTTGGAAACATGCCCAAGGAACCGTTCCTCTGACATAAAGCAGAGGCTGTTTCACTATACTGAAGAGGGGCTTACAGAGGTGGAAATGATAAAAGATTGCTTCCAGGTCTGTATACAGGCGTTGACTGAAAGACAGTTGTGAATTATATAGTATTTCCACTTGTCCATCTTCATGTCTATAAGTCCTGTAACAGAGAACACCAATGACAAGGTTAAAACCATCAGCCCATATCTCAGGTTTCCTCAGTTCTGCCGCACAGTTACTGCCTCTCATGAAACTAACTGCCTTTTGTCCTTCAGATTGAATGTCTTACTCTACAGCCTTCACTTCGCAAACTGTTCTGAAAAAATGATTGTGGACAAAGTTAGAAAGGAAATATAAAAACCTTTCTGTCATGAATGAGTTGAACAGATTTTCTTGTTAAACCACACAGAGATCTGAAAAGAAGCTCACCTCAGTTTCATCCATGTTGTGCTCCTTAACAGCCTGACTCAAGAGCTTTTGCTAAATATTTCAGCTAGAATACAAAAATTCATATTGCAGCAGTAAAACAAAGCTTCAATTAAAGTTGCAGCTTAGCACTGACAAGAGATACTGAAACTGTTTGCTACGGGAGAAGCAAGTGCAATGAAGTGACCTGCACACACACAAAAATGAAAGCTTCAAAAAAACGTTATAGTGAGAAAAAAAGATTATTTTTTAACCATGAAGTTTAAGGGAAACTTCAATTTTGCATTTGTCACATTTTCTCCTACGCATAAAGGAAAAATACAGCTTGAGTTCCAGCTTCCTCACAGGTTTCAGATCCCATTAAGTATTAGCAAACAATGATATATATGACAGGTTACATGCAGGCTGTCCCCAGGCCAAATTCAACTGCAAGTATGTTTGTAGGGCCCACTGAAAATTAGGACAGATATTTGGCCAACACAAATAGCACGGGGCTCCAAGTAAATGTATGCAATGTCAAGTAAGCTAAGACAACCTGTGCTATGGAAGTCAGGTATGTTGTCTGCGCATCATTTAAGTTTCTGTAAACTACACTGCCTTTACTGTGCAGATGCATCCTCAAAATGTGAAGTACTATAATCTCATTTTAAAATCAGAGTTTAAAGATTTCATTTTTCCAATTGATCATTCTCGTCACCCTCTCTTCCACTTACATAAAGTTGCAGAATTCACTTTGAGAAGCAACAATAAGGAAATAATTGATGAAAACTTCACACTTACCTTTCAAAGTGTCTATCCCAGAGTCTCTTGATGGCTTTGTCTTTTAATCCCTCCAAGACAAAGAGATGAATAGCTCCATCCAGTAAGTGAAAACCAGTAACAATATCTAACTCAGAAACCTTCTCAAACATACTTTTCAGTTTTAACGTAGGAAGAGTCATTCTGATTTTGTGTACAGGATAACAGTCCAGCTGAAGGGCTTTAGCATTGATTTCTGTAATCTCTTCCACCAAATCATGTAATAAAGATGAATTATTGTAGTCAAAAATGTAGATTATACAACTGTATGGGCAATCTGTCACTTGAGCATCATCAATTTCTTCATGCACTTTCAATGGCACTGCTATTTCAACTCGTACTTTCAAAAGTGAGTCTGATTGTAGATAATGTCCCATAGGTAATAGGGAAGAAGTATCCACAGATTCTGTCTTCTTTTTTTTGTCCTCTTTATTGAAAGCAGCTGTATCTGGAGTTGAACAGCTGTGAATGGGTGCACTAATAGTCAGGTACTTTTTACCCAACAACAGATCAGTTAGACTTACTTTAGCCACCCCATGTGGATGCCACACTTCATTCTCTGTAAAAGAATTAGAGATTGTGGATTTGCAAGCAAGGAGCCTCACCTTTCCCAGGTTTTCATCAGCTTGATCCTCCCCAAATAAACATGGGTTTTTTTGGTTGCCTTCCATCTTCCTATCCCGATCATGGACTTCAATCTCCAAAGGTGGACCTCCAAGATACCTCTGTAATTCCCCAGGTTTCATTGTTCCTGTTAGATATACGTTAACATCCTTAAAGTAGACATGAGTTCCATGGATTTGTCCATGAGTCTGATGAGCTGGAAAGTTGTGAAATTTGTATTTGCAGTAGGTAGGAACACACAATCTCTACAGGAAAAAAAAAAAGGAGAAATGTAATTTAAGTGTTAATTTCTTCCCACTTCATTTTTAACATCACAGAATAATTGGCTTTTATTGTACAGGATGAAGGGAGGATGTACTTCATGGTACAAAGTATGTCTTTCAAGGCAACATGTAGTTCCTGACATTAATATTAAACTATTTTTATAAAAACAACAATAAAACAATCTTGAACTACAGTTCTCACCTTTTTTTAAAGATGTAAAGCATTCACTTTAAGTTCAATAATACTTTCAACACAGAAGCTGTTCTAAATGAGCCAATCAACAGGTACTGACTTGTCAGCATATGGTTTCAAACAATATAGCACAGTGACTGAACTTACTCAAAATTCACTGCTCAAAAATAAAAATATGCTGACTACATTTAAACTATTGCCCCTGGAAAATACAAGGATTGCTGTTTTGTCATCAGTGCCTCCAAGACATAGGCACTAGTCTGGGGACATCTCTTCCAGGAAATGTTAGTCATATTACCCAAATATCTGCCAACAAGGAAAGTTCTCTTTAAAACCATGCCCGTTTTGTAAGCAACATTACTTCAGTGTAATGAAGGAATTCCTTCAGAAAGAAGCAGTGGTACACATTACCTGTAGCACTTCTATTGGTATAGGTGTGTTTGGGAGGCTGGTAGCTGAATAAATCCTTATAGTCAGTGGATTCAATTCATGTCTTTGTCTTTCAGACAGAAGAGGTGTTTCTACAGTGAAAGACACATAAGCATCTAGAAGAATAGGACTGTTTTCTTCCAGCCGACTGATCACCGATTTTTCTCCTTTAAACGTACAAGATGAAATACCATTAGAGAAATTGTCTCATCGAGGCATCAATCTTTGATTAAATTAGTTAAAAAACTCCACTGAATTTGTATTGAAATAAAAGTAATAATTACTGCTTTATGTATTATTTACCTTTTGCAGTGAGGAAGAAAATACTATCTAAAACAGTGCCAGAACTGGCAAACTGCTAAAAGCACTCTGAAGTTTTCTACCACTTTGAAGATGCAAATGTACAGTTCACATAAATATTAAAACAGTTTAGAGACTTTTCAAAAGTCTTTAAAAGTTTTTGAATGTTAAATTCTGCCATATATACTTAGCAGCTAAGTTGCATGCTTTATGACACCTTGGCATTTCTGTCTACGTGCACAGAAAGATTAAAGTCACTGTGCACAAAAATAAGACAACATAATGTTAATCTAGCTACAGTCAGAAAGCCACAGAACAAATCCACCTTCTTCTGACTGACATCCTATCTCCAGCATGTTCTTAATAGAAGAGCATAAAAGAACTTAGAACTAAACCGCTCATTTTCCACCAGGCAGATCCAGCAGCACAGGTGCTTCAGAGGCAGGCAGCACATCTCACATGCTGCTCCCTCCCTGCCTCTTCCTTATAGAAGAATACCTGAGAGGAGAGGCATGAGACCCAACTGCAGTGAAGCAATGTTGCATTTATTTGCCATAGTAGTACCCGGTTCTTTTTTAGCACCAGAATCTCTTCTACCTGTTGGTAAAAGGCTGGGTTAGACTGAGTAGGAAGGAGGAAATATCTCCTTGCAATTAAAGAAACAATTCAAAAATTACTGTAGGTGGATGACACTGAGTTACGCTCCCTTAGAAAAAGATGTCAATTCTACACTTTAAAACCAATTTAGGCTAGTATTTCAGTGTGCTCACAACTCCTCTGCACAGTTCACTGTATTTTACTATACGAAATCTCTACAAAAATTTGTAAATTTACAACAGCAGGCATTCAACGTTCACGGAATTACCAAGATTAGAATTATCTTTGCCACCTTACTGTTCTTCCCTTTCACATATGTATTATGACACACAAATGATATTCTTATATGTCACTAAGCCACTGTTTCCAGAAACCTCAACTTTTTAACTTCAAGCCCACAAAACAGGAATATTGCCATTCCTTTAAATCCCAAGGATATCGTGAAGGCAAACTAATCAATATCCACAATTTACTCTGATGGTAATTATTCCTAAAATTCCTTTCACCCACATTCAGTCTTTACCCAACCAATAAAAGCAGAACTAGCCTCAGCCTCCACCTATGTAACTCTTATCTTCAGATGTTCTGCCCAACCAGAAGAATAGTTGTCCAGTAAAGATTTGGTTGACACTGCTGGTGCATTCACTCAGCCTGACAGAACTAGGACTGAATGTTATCATTCATGCTCAGTGATGCTTGTTGATAAGCAAATGTCCTTTTCATAATGTGTACTGGCATAATGTGAGCTGGAACCCTGTGACACCCTGCTAGTTTTTTTGCCAGACAAGGATGACATTTAACATGGGAGATTTAATATGTATGGTAGTGTTCATTGTGGCTGTGGTTATCATCTTTCATAGGACCTTAGTCAATCATAGGCTACAGATGAGACAGCAAAATATCTGTCAGTGAGGCTGTGTTTCTTCATTTAACAGCATGAACAAGGACTGGAAGTAAATATGGACTATAAACCACAGATGAAAACCTGGCCTCTAGTGGCAACAGCAACACAAGGGATATGAAATAACAGCTTGATAATCTCACAGTTGTAATAGTTGTTACAACATAAGTTTTGCAAAACATTTGAAAATTAATCATTACACACTCACATTCCTTGCAAATATCCATCATTTGACCCTGGAACACTTGAAGTGGAGGAAAAGGACCATGGACATTCCTGCTTTATGCTACTGGCTAAGGAAACTGAAAGTCTAACTTGCTCTTAAAGAAACACAGAAAGCAGAGACTAAAACACAGGTCTTGTAACACACACTTCTCTAATCTTGAATTTTTTTTTTCCTAAATAACACATAAATAGAACCCCTTATCTTTAAAAAGCCCTAGACCATAATTCTATCCAGAACTTACCATTAAAGGTAGTTGCCTTGTCTGTTTGACACATCAGAATTCCCACATTGTTGGTTGTTTTCCCAGCTTCTTCTGAAATTGTATTATGTGAAGGAACAGCTGCTTTCTGCTCCAGAACTTGGGCCTTACCCACAGATCTGTTTTTTTTGCAAATATCACATAAACAAAAAATCAAAATAAAAAAAATGTGGTTTTAAAAGTAAATTAAAAACTATATATATATATCCACTAAAAAAAAAATAAGGCTGTTTTGTTTGCATCAATAAAAGAAAATCAAAGCAAAGAGCCTAAGGCCCTAGAAACCATCACAATAGACAGGAACCTCCAGATGTCAGGAGTAGGTGAAGGAAATCATACTCTGGGGTTCATGGAGGTAGCATGGAATTTATTGGTGCATTGGCTGGAAATCTCTGCACTGCACACTGAAAAGGCATAAAAGATATCAGGCCATGAGACTGAAGTACTTCCTTGATGTAGACTTCTGACATAAAGGGAGTGACAAGGGAAAATGGCTCTTTAGAAAAGAAGATTCTTTCCCAGGTATTCAAAAGATCAGCAAGACCTTGCCAATAGTAAAATTGGTAAAATATAATTTTCTGAATCTCAAATTTGCTTTTAGAGTAAGCGTAGGCTGCTTGTCAGATAACTCACTAGTCCTCCACAAGGGATGATCATTACAATAATAATAGTTCTTTGAACAAGAAGGTGGAAAGAAACATCATTCTTAATACAGATAGAATTAAGAATGTTTAGGTATATGGAAGAGCAATAGTGACATAAAGTTTTCCATTATGAACAATACTTGAGAAAAGCTTTGATTTTTCAAAAACGCTATAGCTTAAGTCTTGAATCTTCTAATTTTTCTTTAATTTCAGAAAGCTGTACGTTGATTGTCAGAAATTTACCACTGAAAATTCTTAAATTATTTGTTAGATCAAAAGGATTAATCATTCCTAAAAATTAAACAGATAAATACGGAATTATGCTACAACACTATTATAAACTCAGGCTTATCTCACTTCTTTTTGAAAAATCACCTCATGTCTATATCACCTTAGAGAGGACTTTGACCCAATACAGATTCATAGCTACGCCTCTTCAACTATGTCTATGCATAGCATGCATATGCACTGATCTACAGTCTATGCATCTTCAGAGCACATGAACATTCTCCAGTGGAAGTGTAGCATTCTTACCTCACTGTAAGGGAGTCTGTCTTTGAAGGATGCAGTAAACCATAACTAGATGTTCCTAGTCCACTCTGATCAGTTTCTTCTGTGGAAGTAAAACAAGTTCTCAATTTGTTACTATGTCTACTTTTGACAAGTCTCATAAGACCAAGAATGTGCACCTGTAAAGCTCTAGCATAAAAATGCAAGCTGTACTTGTAACCTAGAACCACGCTTTTAATTTTTGACTTCGTGTCAAGGCTGAGTCTGAATAAGCTTAAAGTATATAAAATAAAATAACAGATTTTGAGAGAGCATGCAGAAAAACAAATCAATTAAGTAAAGAAATTAATTAAGGAAATTAAGTCGAGCTTAATTTCCTAGAAAAAAAAGTCCCAGGGAGTTTATCATTCAAAACAAAACTAGGAATTAAAAGCAATTAAAATGAGATGTATCCAAGTATTTTGTTAGCAGCAAATGTCCTAACTGTACTTAAGGAGGCACTGATGTCAATAGTGTATCTTAATGCATCCATAAGAAATCATGCATTATTTTTGCTTATTCCAATAAATTATTCCAATAGCTATTCTAGCAAATTAGGGAGAAAAAAAAAGTAAGAGATCTGGACACTGGGAATGTTACACAACATATAGAAGTGCTCTGATACTTGCTCAGTGTTTATATATACCAGGAGCATGGTATACCATAACTAACGGGCTTCAGATGTCATTTAATTATAGAAAAACAGTTTACGTTCACAGATCTAAGCATTAATTACTCAACATTTAACCTCACAACATATCAGTCTTAATTACAGGATACGTGTCTTAATTACAGAGAGATTAGAGCAAATCAACATGGTATGAGTGGCAAGAAAAATATGCACTTAAATAGCTGAATAAGTTCCACACAATAAAGAGTAAAATTTGCCACTAGCAGGAATTAAGCAACGATGGATCAATGGAATATTAGGTTTCTAGCTATATAAACAGGATACTGAGAAATTATTACTACTTATCTGTTTTACAGAGCACAAGTAGGTGTACACCCAACAGCACACTTTTTTTTTTTTTTTTTAAAAGGTCAATGAAAAAAACATTAAGAGACCTTCAGAACATTCCTTAATGTATACCAGGTTAGCATTGAGGGCAAACACTGGCATTTCCCATTCACCTGAACTGGAAGCTAGGTTCCCACCCTCTACCTCCTACTGCACTGCCTATTCAAACGTCATTTGGTCCATCAGCCCTCTCTCCACCTGTCACCAGATGGCACCACCACCAAAACGCACACGCATTCTGCCAGCCTAATTACACCAGGAATTCGTCTGCTCCTATTTCGATGAAGCATGCCATGAATTGTTAGAAAAACTAAAAACAATTTTAAAGACAGTCAGATGAAACTGGCGACACAGATCTCCCCAGAAGGATAGATGTAGTGTTGCATTACATACTAATGCAGGAGGAAGTCCTATTATCAGCTGAACCCCCCATACCTTACAGCAGTCCCCTTTGGAGAATTCTATCTAAATACTTGGCAAGTCCAAAAACTTCCTGTCTGTAGATCTAACAAAGTCACAGAAGTAACAGAGACAGATCATAGCTGTTGGTTTTCACCATTAAACTATAAAACTAAGTTTAAAAAAAAAAAAAAAACTTTGATACCATGTGCTTTTGGAGTTCACAGCAAAGCACTCTGCACAGTTCAACAGTGCCCAGGTGCAAAGAAATCTCAGGGGCAGCTCTCCAGTCAAGGGACTCAGTAAGGCCCCAAAACAGACAGACTAGCAGAAGGGTATTTAAGATAGGGCTGCAAACAACACTGCCACTAGATGGAGAACTTTTCCCCTTCTTTGCTTAACGAGTGCTGCCGTGGCTGAACACCAGACTGTTTTACTTCCCGCAGCACTGCGGCAATTCCTCAGCCAGCGCAAGGCAAGACCAGATCACTGAACTCCATAAAATCAGGATCCCACCAGTGTCAGGAATAAGCTTTCATACTTCTCCGTGCACTAGCAGTTCGAAGGAAACAAAACATTCCACTATTGGACTTCAGACGGCCACCAACAACTGAGAAACAGTAAAAATCCAGAAATTGATGTCCCAGTCAAAGTTCCAGATGTTAATACAAGCACTTATAAACGTGAAGCAGCAGCAGAACCAGAACACTTTTTTCTAGTGTCCCTCAGAAACCTTCCATGAGCCAGCTACGTCTCCTTTGTGCCCCAATTTTATTCCAAAGCTATAAAAAAACACTCCAACTGTAATATCCTCAGTCTTCCTGCAGCACACCGTTCAGTACAACCCTCAGCCCTGTTCCTCCTTGCCCTTTACTCAGGTTGTCAGTTTTACTCCCCCTCTCCCTTCCAGCCCACAAGCCAGTTCCAGCTGTCATATTATACCTGTGATGGGAAGGGCAGAAGACTCTTTTTGTGCCTTGGATTCCTTTGCTCCTCTAGTTTTTGTACAGCTGGGTGCCGGCTGACTCCCTTCAAACAATTTTCTTTGCAGCAGCACTGTGTGTTTCACCCCACCTATCAGGAGAAGGAAAAAAAAGGCCTTGATTTTTCTGCTTATTCTGTTTGGGCCACTCAAATTCTGGGTAACTATTTTCCCATGGCACACAGAAATGAAAAGCACAGCATTACCTAAAAGCCACTGAAGAACGCTCTCCCTCAACAATGCATACTGGGAGGAAAACACTGGGGCAGGCGAGGCTTGTGAGAGCCCCCAGAATACTGGGCTTGCCCACAAGGCAAACAGCCCTGGCAGCAAGATGCATAGGACCTCTCCACACAGACTCCTGCATCAGTGCAACTTCAGGAAGGAAAGCTTTTAATCCATTGTCTTCCCCTCCCCCATTGCTAAGCTTTATAGCAGCTGATCAGAAAAGAAAGAACTACAGACAAGTTTCCATTCCTCAACAGCAGTTACTGAGGTGCTCAGTCTATCTCACAAACACAAGCGCAAAGTGCGGTTACTCACAAAGCCCATTGTATCTGAGCAAATATTTATTAGTATTAGTTCAGTCAAAAAGAAACCCAAGCCCATATTACTTGGTATTGGAGATCTTGTAGCATCACCAAATCTCTATCCACTGAAAAGAGAAAACTTCTTAGTAGACTGCTGTAACTGTTAAGTACATTTGAATAGTGAAATTAATTTTAATAGTAATTCCACATCTGTGGAATGAAGGATACCCTATTTCCTATGCACTTTATCTCATGGTTAGCTCTCTGGTATGTATTATTTCATACATGCCCATAAGAGCTCTAACAAGGTCTCTGTCCTCTAATTACATTAATTGAGCTAGTAAATCAACTAGTGAAAATCAGCTCAACTGCAGAGTAGACAGATGTTTTTGACACCATGACCTTCAAATTAGCATGGCCAAAGTTTAGCCATAGATTCAAGTTACAAGGTTGTGGGAGGTAACAAGAGGGATGGATGAAACAGAAAAATTCACAGCATAGAAACACAGCCGTACAAGCTCCACCTCTTGTCAGGACAGAAAGATTAACCAAAAATAAAAGTTGGAAAATGAGCATATTCACTACTACCATTAGTATCCAGTGGCCTCAAGTAACTCCTCAATTCACAAAGGTTCAGATGATAGACCCAATTACATTTCTCTGCCATTAGAATTCTCAGAAACAAAAGCATTCAGAGTACCAACAAGCTAGAATTATTTTAATGGGAATAACGTATGAGTATCAGACAATCTCATCAGTAACTTAGCAATAGGGGCAATCACAGATTCAAGGGATATTTGAAAACGTACCTGTGTGCATTAGACTTACCAGCAGCCTCTGCATCTCTTTCTGTTGACGACATAACGTCTGGTTTACCAAGCCTTGCTTCTGAGAAAACTTTGTCCTTGGTGTCCCAAAGTTTTAAAGTTATTTTATGATCTCTTAGTTTTATTAGAAATTCGTTAGTGACATCGACATTTGTATTATGGTTCCACGAGATCCACATCTGGTCATCTTCAAGCCATGGCGTAATAATCTATTCAAACAAAGATGAAAGTCTTCATGGGAGTTCATCAGAATAGAAGGAATTAAATTCACATGCTGACCACCATCACCACTCCTCTTCAAGTGTATGTTTTTTATGTCTCCAACTCATGCTAGATCTTACACGAACCCCCCTGTTGTGTCAGCACACTTTGCCAAATTCAGACAAAGCATTCTTACCAAGCTAATGTCTGATATGAAGACCAGCAATTAGGCTGCTGTTTAGCAAGACATCATACACCAATGGCAGAATGGAATGCTAGGAAAGCTAACACAGACACTTTAAAACAGGTATTTACAAATGAAAACATGAGCACTAAACTTCAGATGTAACATGAATGCTGGTAAGCACTCAGAGTTGTCAGTATAACACATTTCAATCAGCAATCTCATAAGAGCAATTTTTTTTTTTTTTTTTTTTTTAAAAACAAGAACCTCAGACTGATACTCAGCAGTGCAAATGAAAGTGCCCCATAAGAAAGACTGTCATGCAAAGACAAAGCCTCAGGCTATACAGTACAAGATGATCTCATCAAATTTACTCTGTGAATAGGAAGATATACAATATGGTGAAAATATTCCCACTGATGGGAAAAGCCAGTAAATATTCACGCAAGAAAGAAAAGCAGAATGTTATTCTTAATATCATTATAAATGTAATCTTTTGCACGGCCACATATATACAATGCCAATAGCTAGATTCACGCACAGTTCCTCATTACAATGAAATTGGAGCTCATGCATCAGTACAGCTTTGACTTCTGACATCAATGTGCTCCTCTGTTAGGTCACAAGCATAGAGTCTCAACTTGGCTGTTTTTATTTACATTTATCCATTCTGATGCCTTCCGTATTTTTCTTGACTGTTCCACTCTCTCTCCCTACTGGTATCTCATTATGCATTAACAAATTAAGTATCAGTATATTACCACAGAGAACACAGCCCAATGAACTATTTCCAGCTTCAGAGGATGAGTCCCTGTTATTCAACTACTGTTACCTCCTCTGCTATTTCAACTTCAGAACATAGCATTTCCTATGCCTCTTTTACAAGCTATTCATGTTTCAGCAACACTAGCTACACAGTTAACATGACTGCCCTATAAACAATATACCTATATATTCATATGGTAAACCTATGTGTGCATTTAATAAACACCTGTACATTATACAGATTGCTTTTATCTGTAGTATAGACAGGCTACAGGCTTAGCTTATTTACACTATAGCCTCTCCATACTATTGTGTGGCTTGTTACATAAGTACATAAGCTCTGTGAAAAATGTTAAGTCTGCTTACATGCTACCTACTTAAAAGGTGGACACAGCTGGCAAGAGAAAGATCTGACCATGTTATCTATCACACCTTAAGTACTTACAAAAGGTACAGAATTTTTAGGTTGTATTCATTCATTGCTGATTGATTATTTGCAATGAGGAAAGACTAGGTAGTCAAAAGTGCAAGAGATTTTGGCCAGCAAATACTTTCATTAATTTTTTAAATTGATTCATGCTTCCTACAGGGAATTACTGAACTCATTTCAGAAACCTGTTCCACAAAATTGTGCCTTTGCATTAAAAGTTCTGTGAACTGTGCAAAAATCTGGGCTTACTTTAAGTTCAATCTTCCCTTCTTGGGTAACTTGAGGCATAACTACAGTTCTACAATTAATTAATAGACTAATACTACAAGAAACTGTGTGCAAGAGTGAATGGAGAGAATCATCAGTTCCAAAAACATACTTAATTCTTTCTACTTGCAGAATTTTCACCAAAAAGTGGAAACGTGTTCATTAACAGTAAGTAACACATTCATAACTGTCTTTTAACAAGAAAAATGCAACAAACTTTCAAATGAATAATTGGTCATTATGACTTTGGTAAACAGAATTAACTCTCGAGTCATCTAAGCTATCTTTAATAGGATTATCCAGATACGGTCTGAGAATAACATATAATACTTAAAAGCAACAGTGCCCCCAATTATTTTCAGCACTGACAATTTCAGCACTGACTTTTTAAGAAGTAATTTCTCAGCAAACTAAGGTGAATTCAGAACAATACATCCAATGTTTAGATTCATGGATTTGAATGCAAAGGGCTTATCTAGATGTGTCTAAACAAGACATTTGCAACATCGTTCAAGAGCCTTAAAAATCATCTTCCTCCCAACAAAGATCAAGAGCATAACTTTCATTTTTTTTCTTCATTTTAATGTAATGTACATCTGCTTTCAAATTACTAAATTACTGTGTTTGTACTTAAAAGATATAATCTGCTGAAAATTAGTTTTATTTTCTGGTAGGTTATTTGAATTATAAAAACCACTTTGGAAACAACCACCTCTTATTACAAATCTAAGAAGTTACTGGTGATCTAGATTAGGAGCATAAATTTCTACCCTCAAATTTTATTTCCAAGTCTGTCTGTGCACATAAAGCCTAAGCAGCTTGTAGAACAACATACAAATTGAACAATCCCCTTTGGAAAACACTCCCCTGCATCCCATATTCAAGGCTTGTGATTACCCAGTCTTATGATATCCTTTACCTTGGAATCAGATTCTGCAAATAGCTTTGCAGCCATCCCAAACACCACCAAATCCAGTTTTCTAGGCACGAGATCATCTGGTAAAAGGAAGTACTCAATGTGATAGCAACGCTTCGTTCTTAGTGCAGCTCCCAGTTCATCAGCCTGAGCTCTCTTTCCTTGCCTATCAGGAGGATTGGTTGTCTTTGGCTTTTGCTCTGGAGAAAATATGAGAATTATCTGGAAGTGTCATATGTGATCAGATATGATAGTTTCATGGAAAAAAAAAACAATGCTTTTGCCATTTGATCAATGCAGAAAAGAGTTAAAAAGTGACAACAACAAAATGATGAACACAGAACATGAAACCCTGATCCCAGTGCCCAACCAACCACACAGCTCTTACTCTGGTTTAACTGCCAGAAGGGCCCATAGAAGTCCAGGAACTCCTCCCTCCACCCTGTGCCTGCAGCTCCCAAGGCACACGTGTCCTGCCACCCTGACAATACGCATAAAGCAGAGCTGCCCGGGGGAAGGCTGGACGCACCTCTTCCTGCTGTAACCCAACACCTCAGTGCCGCAGGAGAACCATGCCTCATCTCTTGAATAGCTGCTCCCTTCTCCTAACAAGACACTCCTTCTCTTAACTATCCAAACTGAGCATACATGTTAATTTTCACTGTTAGGCAGTGACTGATAAATAAGCACCAGCTAACATTGCCAACTTGAGTAACTGTGGCTGCTGAGGAGTGGCTGTCAGGAGAGATTTTCAGGCACCGGTTGCAGTCACCCCACGATATAATGCTCCCATGTCCCACTGACATTCTCCTGAACAATCTACCCAGAGAAATCCAAACCAACAAGCATCTTCTCTAACGCGATCTCCTTAAACCACTGCAGACTCTGCTAGACGGGTTTATAAAGTAATAAAATAAAGGGTTTCTAGGCAAACCTGCGCCAAGTACTTACGTGTGGCCAAGGCAGGGACAGCGAGCGAGACGGTGAGCACACAGGGCACGCAGTGTGGGCCCGGCCTGCCACAGGGGCCCTCAGCGCAGGCCGTGCCCTGCTCCGCCAGCTGCACTGTCCCGCTCTCCTCCATCTCCTCACCCCCTCACTTCTACTCCTTGTGCCATGTCACAGCCAGACAGCTGGCTCACAGACTGCAAAACAGAACGGTCTTACTTTAGTGCTGCTGTGCAGAATGGACAAAAATCCCTACGAGAACCATAACAGGAGCAAGAATGAGCGCGTTCGGCGCGAAAACTCCCATTTCAAAAACGCTTTCAAAGTAGCACTCGGCGTACCCAGTGGACTAACTGTCGGACCGAGGGACGGTCTCCAAGCAACACACGGAGCTGGCAGCGCATTCGGCGCGCAGCCACACCCAGCTCAGAGCCGCGGGCAGCGGGCACCCCTGCTGAGGCCGCGCGCCGAGACCAGCCCCGCTTGCGGGCAGCCCGGAGCCCTCCGCTAGGCCCCGCGTGACCGCCGCGCCGAGGGCCCGCTGAGGGCGGGCGGTGCGGTTCGGCCGCCGCCCTCGTTACCGCGGGTCGGGTCCAAGCAGCGCTTCGTCGCCGGGAGCCGCCACGCCCGCCCCAGCCTCGCCTCCCGAGTTGCTCTGCGGAGCGCTGCCGCGCGCACCCGGCCGGCACGACGCCCCGCGGTCGCGGTCCCGCTCCCGGCCTCGCGGCGCTCAGTCCCGGGCGTTTGCCGCGCGGAGCGGCAGCGCGAGGTCTGAGAGCAGCCGCTGGCGTGCCGCTGTTTGTGCACGCAGTTAGCTGATCAGTAACGCGGGTACGCGTGTTCAAATCCGCTGATTTGGAGAGCGTAACCATCCGGCTGACTCTGAAATACAGACAAGCCTGGCAAATAGGATCAGAGATGTTTTTCCAGCTACAGTAACGGGGTTAAATACACAGAGAGCTCTGGAGCAGAAACCCAGCACACGAGGTTTGGCACTCGGTTGCTCTTGCTCGCCCCCTGCTCAGCACAATACAGCCGGCCCCAGGCGTTCACAGGTGGGCTGGCAGCGTTCCTCAGAGCAGCCAAGCCGCTACGGGATCAGCCCAACAGTTGCAAACTAACGCCGAACTCAACAGCTGGGCTTCTTGCACAAACCACACGCCCCATTTTTGATATGGACAGCTCAGAATGTAAACCCACTTCAGCTCATTCGGCAATATTTCATACAAGCAAGATGAAAAGGGGGAAGCAATTTATCTCACAGATTCCTGTTCTCATTTTCCCACATGACCACATCCCACACCTGATCGTTGCGCTGATGTCTGAGAAGCAGCAGCAGAGCAGAAACTAAAATGCTAACAGAATAAAACATGACTGTAATGAAACACCTTCCTGACAGACAAGATCTTCAACATTCTGGGGAGCATTCTGTGAAAGAAGGAGCATGTGGATTATTGTATACCATTCCTGTATCTCCCACTACCTCCACACATGGGTTTTGGCAAATCTCTTTCAGACAGATCCAACAGGAGCACCTGAATTTTTCATACAGAATTGAAAATAACAACAACAACAAAATCTGTAATGCTATAATGCAATGGAAAACACAGCAATGATAGCAGGGTAGCAAAGTCCTAGGCTGCAGCAAGTGGGGATAAGCCCAAATGCAACAACCGTGGCCAGAGAAACAAAGGAAAGAAGCTGCTTACCCTTGGAAGGCCCCAGGTAGGCCGGGATCTCCATATGAGATACCCTTACCTGCACTGCCAACCCTTAAATGAGGGCTGGGATGGGGTGGATCCTGCCCCCAGCCTTTCTGGTCACTCAGAATGCGTGCACCTGTGTTCCCCTGGGTTGGCCCTGCCTTCCCACCAGGTGTTCCATCACTGGTTCAAGCCATGACTTAGCATTTCCGCTACAGGATCCAACTCTTAAAATAACAGTTTGGAGCTCCTTTCACACCGATTCTAGATCAAAGCCCAAATCCTAGATGCCAGCCTTCCATTCCAGTCCTCAAAGCTGTTTTGCTGTAGATATACCTGCTAGGTACCTACCAGACTGGGCTAGATACCAACTGCCATGCTTCCTTTTTAACTGCAACTGTGAGGATGTAGGCAGTATAGCACACCTCCTCAAGGCCAATTACAGGATTGCCAGTCCCACTGATTGCAGACATACCCTGTGCACAAGACATCCAAGACTTCTTCCCTGCCCTAAGGTCTTGCTCTCCCTGTGTCTTCTGACCACCAAGCACGGCCCAACTAACCACCAGAGCTGCAGCTTACGCAGAGCACAGGGGTATTTCCCCCTCTTTCTGCTGAAGCTGCACCACTGTGAAAGGAGTTCAAATATACTGAACTCAATAGGAAAAAAGAGTCCTAAGCTCCATCATGGCTTAGTGAAAGTGCAGGTAGAGTCTGAGAAAGCAGTGAACAGAACCAAAACCACACGCTTGCTGACAGACCCCAGAAACCAGGGCAGGAAGTCATGCTAATGATTCCCATCAGGCAAAGGCTCTGAGCTGTCAGCCAAGTGTGTATAACTTTAGAACGAAGGGGAGGCACCCACATTCCTTGCGTTGCCTATCTCTATACAATACCCCATCCAGAATGCCATTTTTGGGAACTGCATGCTCAGACATCCAGCTTACCACAGGTAACTGATCCTGATCCTCCAGGGATTCTGGATGTCATGGGAACAGCCGGATGGACAGAATGGGTCTCAGCGCTGATGCTGAAGCTTCCACTGCTCTCCTTGCATCTGCTCCTTACTGCCACTGTATTTCCTCACCTGTAAAAACAGTAATCTGATATTTAGGAATATCCAGGAGTAAATGCACTCTAAATAGGCTGTATCTAAATAATGCATTTATCATTTTATCATTTATCTCATGAGCACCACTAAATAAAAGTTGAAAGCAGTAGACTTCTTTTTCTCTAATTAATGTAGAAGATCCTTAAAACTGCTCCAGATGCTGAATAGCTAAGAAATGTCAAACAACACATCTGGTTGTTCAGAGAGCTGCAGCTGTTTCCTCTGTAGACTACGTAATGTGTTTATTCCTCCAAATGGATTACACAAAGAGAAAGACTAGAATGTAATTAGCAATAGTATTATCTCAGGACAAAAACCAAGCTGCAGTCAGGTACCTAAGATCTTTCATTAACCTCGGTGGTTTCCATTGAGCTCCACACAAGAGTCTCCAGACGTCCATTCTTGTCCATTTTTAGTACATACATTTTTCTTAAGTTCAGAAGCTAAGGTTCCCTAAATTAGTGAGACTCCTTCCTGTTTGCAAGTAGCTGAACATAGAACATCTTTTTACACGGGTTATCAGAATTACTCACACTTGAATTAAATGAAAAAAATATGCAAGCAGGAACAGACCTACATGACAGGGACATTCCATTACGTTTTCCTTCTTTCTCTTACTGTGTACACAGGGCTGTTCCTAATACACTGCACCTAACAACAAAGACAACGCCTAACATTTTTGGAGTTACAAGAAACTTAAAAAATATGCCAAGGACAACATCACACCACTAATATTATTTTAGCTCATCTCTGAAGTTCCTTGCAAAAGCAACTGTTTCATAAACACCAAACAATTAAAAAATGATCTATAACATCACAGTATGACTTTGTTAGAAAGGGTCAGAAAAAAGCAGATTTAAGGTTTTAAGTACTAAATTTTCACTTTTCTCCTTTGCAGGAGAAAGTCTGAACAAAATAAAATAATTTTTACAGTAATGAAGTGATTTTTGCTGCAAGATGAGCACCCTCCAAGCTGAACAGTTCTGGCTGTGTGCAGCACTACTCAGTGACAGCCCACACAAGTGCTGGACTTACTGATACCCTGGGGCACGAGACACAAAAGCAAACTGAGCTGATCCTTGGCCCCGCCACATATATAAACTGTGAAATGAAGCATGAGCCCAGTTAAATTAAGTGCAAAACATTTTTCTCTGTAAACACAGTTTATATGCCTTTCCTAATCCCAGTGTTACCTAATACAATTTAAAACAGCTTTTCATCAATGATATTGGCAAACTTAAGTCTGATTTTGGCACCTCTAAACCTCTAAAAATAAACATCTCCAGTTAATTAATTCCAAACACAGTGTTTTAATATACTTCTAATTTTCAACTATTATCACAACAGTGTAGAAACAGTCACCACCCAAATCATGCTTTGCCATCACCTCTTATCTGCAGTTAGGACTCTTCTCCCATCATGCTGAAGTGCGCAATCAGAACTGGAAACAGAAAGTCCTTGAGCACTGGATAAAATGCTGACATCAGAGCAAGTTCAGAGAAAAAGTAGGGGATTGAGCAAACCTTGCCAGGGTTGGGTAAAATCTGAGTCTTGGTGAGGTCAGGAGCAAATACAGCAATCGTCATTAGATTTAGAGGCTTTCCTGTACTACTGGTATCAGTAACGGTGCACTGGAGAAAAAGGTTGTGTAGGAATTCATGCTGTAGTTGTTGCTTTGTATGTTTGTTTTTTGTTTATGGGTTTGGTTGTTTTAAAAAGGTTACAAAAAGAAAGTTTAGTTCTCCCAAATCCAAACCCCTTGCTACAGGGAGGGGATTTCTCTGGCCCAGTTGCCTGGTCTTTAAAGTATTGGGTTTGGTTGTTGTTTTTTTCTTTTCGAAAACATGATGCAAAACAAAACTGTCCAGCATCAGCTCTTTTCTTGAAAAAGCAAATAAGATACAAAGACCAAATGCTTGGGTTTTTTTGCTATTATTATGCAGTATCTGCTTTCTTTCAGAGGCAAAACTTTGTTGACATCATTCTAACAAATTCATTTTGCTGATGCAGCGGTAAAACAGAAAGCCAAAGATTTGTTGTGTCATTTACACCCTTCATTCTTTTAAAACAGAAGAATAGCAGATGGGCAATGCAAAATTCAATTAAGGCCCAAATGTTCCCCAGTGCTGCTAACAATGCCTCTCCTCTACCCAGAGATGTCACCAAGAAACCCAACTGGAAACTGGTGCTGAGGCAAAATTTATGCTGACGTGTTTATAGCTTCGTTGGGGGTCTGTCAGACTTTAAAGCAATTATTTCAACCTGATAAATATTTTTACAATTGAAACTAGCTAGACCAAAACAAGCTTAAATTATGGCACTGTCTATCTCCAGGGCCCTTATGCTTTAGGAGGTGTTTGGGATCAGTCCATTTGTTGTGTATGGATAACAGATGTGGATTTACATAATATCTGCTAAAAAACACTCACAGTTTATGTTCTGTCTTTCTTGTCTCTTTCTCTCCAGCACTGAACATTTGGTGGGCCTCAAATCAATTTATTGTGATAAAATAATTATCAAACTAAAAAAGTTTTCTAGCTATACAGATCTATGATAGTAAAAATGAATGTGTATGTTAAGCATGAAAAAAACTTATCAGTTCATCCAGTCACTCCTCATGCCAATAAAAAATGTAAGTTACTAATTATATATCAGTTCAAACAAGAAGACAATAAAACACTCTTTAAAGATACAAGAATACCCAGAACAAAAACAAACAAACAAAACCAGAAGTAAATCCATAAACTGAACATTAGATTCCTAATGACTGCAAAATCACAAACCACACTGCTATTTTGAATTATAAACACACAGAAGATCATTGGTGGATAGAACTCAGCCCTTGGAAATAGGGAGCCTGATTCTGAGGAACGCTGAGCTCCCTGGGGGAACTCTGGGTCTTGTAACATAAAAAATCAGAAGGAAATCTTCAGCGAAACAGCTTTATATACTGCCAATCTACCAAGTTAAATGACCAACAATTTGTTTTTTTTTGTAAAGAAGAAAGTTAACAGACTTTCTTGTAAAGGATGCTTTTTCTTGATGATTCAGTCCATTGAAGTGGATCACTACTGCCATTCAACTGTGGGAAGAACAAGCAGCTTCAGTGCCCCCAGAGCACCAGCAGACCTCATCTGCCCCCAGCCACCTCCATGGGACCCCCACCCACACTCCGTGTCCAGGAGCTCCACCTGTGGCAGACCTTGGACCAGCCCTGGCCCTCTCGCTGCTGTTCCTGACCAGACTTCTCAGATGGTCCTGGCCCACCACCTTGCCCTGCCTGGGGCTCTTTCTGGACCCTGTTATCACCACCCCAGCTTTGACGCTGCATTCAGATCTAGGGCACAGCCTGGTCGCTGCCAGCCTGTGGTCTGTTTCTGCCTGCAGAGCAGCCCTGCTCACTGTGTTCACCACCTGGCCAGGTGCTGCTCTCAGCTTCCCCCACCCCTGGTGTCTGCTCATGCAGGACAGTGTGTACAGAAAAGATTTTCAAGCACTTGAATGGCACCGGTCGAGACCAGGTACACCGTCTTCATCACACAACTTTTAACAAGGCCCTTCTCCATAGCTGGAAAGCAATGATCGTCCCTACTTCAGAAGGAAGGATACTCCATCCCTGGAGGTGTTCAAGGCCAGGTTGGACGGGGCCCTGGGCTGCCTGGTCTAGTACCAGATCTGGAGGTTGGTGGCCCTGCCTGTGGCAGGGGGGTTGGAACTTGATGATCCTTGGGGTCCTTTCTATTCTATGATTCGATGAAAGTTCCGTTTGAATCAGTTTAGCTTTCCATTAATTCATTTCTGTTACAAATGATAACTCGACCACTTACGAATGCTACACAGACTGCAACTGCAGAGGTGAACTAAACTGAGTGAATAAACAGAGCGCTTCCCAACTTGTAAGCACATCGGTTTCACGAATTTAGTTGGAGCGTTCACAAGCGCTACTTGTCAAACTGCGTTCTGCAGCGTTGCCTTGTTGCTCACGTCCAAGAGCAGCCACAAGGTCTCCAGCTTTGCCAGAAGTCAGAGGCGAACGTCGCGCCGAGGCTCAGGTTCTGCCGAGAAGAAAGGCTCGGGGCTGGGGGAGCGGCCGGGGGCAGAGCCCCGCGGGGCGGGACAGGACGGGGGCGGGGCGGGGGCTGCCGCTGCAGCTGCCGGCGGGGCCGCGGCCGGGCGGGATCCGGGCAGGATGGTCGGCGGGCGCGATGGAGCCGCCTGAGGGCTGGGACCCGTACGGGCGGCCGGCCCGGCGCACGCAGTGGCTGGTCAGCGCCCTGGCTTACCACTACGGGCTGGACCGCGGCGTGGAGAACGAGATCGTCGTGCTGGCCACCGGCCTCGACCAGTACCTGCAGGAGATCTTCCACCACCTGGACTGCGCCGGGGAGGGCAGGATCCCCGGCGAGGACTTCCGCACGCTGTGCCAGGTGCTGGGGCTGGAGGAGGCGGCGGAGGCGGCGGCCGACCCCGAGGAGTGCGCGGCGTTGTGGGACGGCCTCTCTGCCGAGCTCACCTTCCGCCAGTTCCACGCGCGGCTCTGCGGCTACTTCAGCACCAAGGCGGGCAGCGCCGTGCCTCGCCTGCCGCTGGGCCGCGAGAGCGAGCACATCGAGACGCAGATCCGCCTGCGCAGCCCCCGCCGCCGCCGCCGGGACGCGGCCGGGCCGGGCTCGGGACGGCGCGGCGGGGAGGCGGCGGAGCGGCGGGCGGCCGGGCCCTGCTCGCCGGAGTGCTACGAGGAGATCGTGGCGCTGGAGCAGGCCGAGGACCGCATCGCCAAGCTGGAAGAGGAGAACGGCAGCCTGCGGGAGCTGGTGGAGGACATGCGGGCCGCCCTGCAGAGCAGCGACGCGCGCTGCCTGGCGCTGCAGGTGAGTGCGGCCGGGAGCGGGGCGGCTGCTCCGTGCGAGGAGGCTGACGCGGACCGGGCCGCTGCTTCGTCCTCCCTGTCAACTTGTAGCAGAGTTTTGCTTGCGTTCCCCCTTGGCTCTTCGGGCAGAAATGCTGTAGTTTCACAGCTGTGACAGCGTTACATCTAGGTGATGCGCTGCAAACCATCCTGCTAAAATTGCAGACCGCTTTAACAAACCTGTAGGTATCGTGCTGCTTTTTCCAGTCGCACAGCAGTCGGTCAGCTCTATAGCATTTGCATGCTGCTGTTTTTGTCTCCATAGAAGTAGCTTTGGGACCCTTATACCTGCAAAAGCAGTTGCTTGCTCATGAATGCTTGAACTCAGAAACATTAGCAGCGTTTTCTTCAGAGCACGGTCATCAGAGCTCAGGGCTGGAGCCAGTTCTGCCCGGGGACTGATGAATAGCCCCTGGCTGCTGTGCAGGGCCCCAGAACTTGTGGCCTGTTCCTGCTGTTCTGGCTCGAGTGAAACGAGCACGTACTTAACAGCAGTTAAACTACTCTGGCATGAAATAGCACAAAATAGGCAGAGCGCTCAAGGGCTAGGTTTCCCAGTTCTGGTGGCTCAAATCAGGATGGATTTAATACTATCACAGCACCCATGGAATTCTGCTCCAAATGTGCCACTTGGCATTAGCTGGCTGGCCATCTTCACAGCATGCAGTACAGAGCAGAAGGATGGTTTTACTGTTTTCAAATGGGAAGTCAGAGGTGGATGTGAATCACAGAATCATTTGAGTTGGAAGGGACCTTCTTTAAAGGCTATCTCGTCCAACTCCCCTGCAATGAACAGGGACACAAATGAAGTCACCAGTCAGAGGCCCCAGGAGGAATCAGGAGCACAAAGGTCAGAGCTCCAGAACACCACTAGCTGCGCTTGGTCTGCTTCTGCTGAACACAGCTTAAAAAAAAAAAAAGTGATCAGAAACTTTTTTCCAGAATACTTGCCTTCTGAGCACAGACCAACGTGATGACATTAAAGCTATATAGGAAATGGTGCAAGAAAGTAACTTTCCTCCTGCATCATTTAAAAATTAAATTTATAGATACATATTTTAAAACTTTCTTCCAGAGATTGTTTCCTTGTCTCTGTATTTTGCAAAGGTAGGCTGTTTGTTACTTACTGATCAGCTATATGGGTTTGAAACAAACAAAAAAAACAAGCCATTTTCAGTCTTGATTAAAATAGCAGTTGTTTTAAAGTACATAAATTTGTCCCTGCTTTATGCTCCTGTTCAACATAGGTAGGACTGCGGAAAAGCCATGCTAACCATAAGGAAGAGGGAACCTGTTTTATAGGGAGTAAGAGACTGTTAACAGAGAACCACTCCCAGACCAAGTGCCTTCAAAGCGTCCTGAAAGAAGTAGAACTCATCCGGAGCTCCAGGGATGGGCAAATCGAAGAAGCAATTAGATTCAATCAAGAACTAGAACGAGAGCTGAAGAGCTCCCAGGAAGCACTAGTCAGTCTGGAAGACTGCAACCGTAACCTGAAGAGGGAACAAGCAGAAATGAGGAAAAAGGTGGAGGAGGCGAGACAGGCAGTCCGTAACAGTCTTGGCAAAGTGAAGGAGCTAGAAGTGAAAGCTAACGAAGTGCCACATTTGCAAATATACATTCAGAAGCTAGAATCTGAACTGCAGCACTATAGGTAAGTTTGAGTCCATCCAAAAAAATGGCTAGGAAATCACAGTATGTAAACACCATTTAACTTGAAAATCACTGCTTGTAGCTAATGAATCCTCAAATACATCTTGAAAAATACAGGCAGAGGGAAATTAGGAGCTACTTAGCAAGGTAGGGATCCCAAAGAGAACCCAGCACATTCAGTAGAAGGTAGGCCAGAGTATGGCTGCTGATCTATGGAGAGCTGAAGTTACTCCTCAGATGCAGAGTAATAGGGCTCAACACAGTCATGCTTCGAGAGAACCTCAAAAGCAATTCGTAACAGTCTTTCAGAATCTGTTTCCAAAATACTTATGTTTTCACCTTAACTACAGAAAATTCAGTAATTCCCCATTGGTTAAATTACACATACAAAACCAGCTGTAATCAGATAGCTGATGCTCCATTTACTATAAAGCCGTTCAACTTGTCATATGAATTGGAGAAAAATACACAAGGCCAACCTCTGGCCAGCTGATTTCAATTCTGTCAGTAAAAAAGTGAAGAAGTAACAGCAGAATCTGGAATGCTCCAGAAGGGAGAAGTTAAAGCACTTTCAGTAAAACCACATAATAATACAGTGGGAGTCTCAAACAAAAAATTACATCATTTAACTAGAAACCAGTTTTTGATAGCATAAATATATGTTTCCAAAACTAAGAAGGTTGGTCACAAGTTCAGTGATGCACTGGTTTTGTTGCATTTTATCTCAGATAAAACTTGGTTAGTTAAAACTTGGATTTTTTTTATTGCTAGGCAGGTAATTCTGCCCGAGTTTTGAATGACCCGTTGAATGAAATATTTATATTTTTACTGATCCAAAGTAAAGCTAATACTTGCATATTTTTAATAGTACTGAAAGTAGCATTCTAATATGTTGTCTATTCTGAACTCCTTGTCTCTTCCTAAACTGATACTTCCTCTGTTTGCTTATAAGAAGAGTTCATAGTGAGTTATTTGTAGCATCATAGCTATTGTACTGCTTTATGAAGTAAGGAAATTCTAAAAATAATCATTTTATCCGGTGTCAATAAGCATTGTGTATGTTAATATCTGTGTGTCTGCGGAAGATAAAAACATTTTAAAGTATATAGGATTTTAAAAACACCATCAGGTCACGTAATGTTCCAGATGACTGTGATTTACATGAATGTTTTGATGAATGATACTACCCTTGTTTCTGAGGTAGATCAGACTACTTTCTCATCTATCAAGTTCTCCCTGACATGAGCAGAACAGACTTAAGATGAGTTCTTGTGCTGCAGAATTACTTCTCCAAAGTAAGATGAATTACTGAAAATCACCATTGAATAGGTGGAGATGAACTACTTAAAGACAATAAAATACATTAAGTGGGCCTTGCAGAGCAGGAACTTTTATGGGTTTCACCAAAACAAATAGTGGGAGTTACAAAATGGAAATTATATGTTCATTGTAAGATAATCTTCATCTGTAGTAACTTATTTTAAAATTGCTTGGTAATTTAAAGTGAATATAAAGTTCAGGAATGATGTTGGACTTATCTTGCAGCTTATTGACCCCAGGACCACGGCAGCATCCATATGAAAGACCTTTCAGTGGGTCTTGATTCCATGTTAGCCATAAAGCATTTTCATCTCCATGTAATACAGCTCTTGTCTTAAACAGCCTAACAACAGAACCACTTAATGATGGTTATGACTTGCATGCCTGTGGTCATAGTCCACAATATGTGGAATGCTGTAGTTCCACATATTCCATAGAGTGGTACAGAGATGTCCAAAGAACCAGAAAAACAGTAAATAAAGCAGTGCAGAGCTCTGAGTTGCTGTGATGACAGTGCTTAACAGCAGCTTGGTTGTCTACCCTATGCAGCCATTGACATCATCACTTGTCCCACTCAATTTACTTGCTTGCAGGTGTGGTACAGATGTCAGAAAGTACTTCTGCTCACAGAGACCAATATACTGTTGTGCAGAAGCCCAAAACCCTTGGGCACAGTGTAGTAAAGATACAAGGAAGCTTATGTTGAGGGAAAGACAATGAGTTGGCCGAAGTGTGGAGATGGAGAAACAGCTGCTGTATCCGGCAGGTATCTCAGACCAGACAGTCGATCGTAATTTCATTTAAATTCAGATGTATTTAAGTACATTACTACTCCAGTGAGCAGTTCTCTGTTTCCACATGCCACAGAAAGTTTGTAAGCATATAAGTAGGATCCAGGTTTGGCAAGAACTAATGCTGCAGGGTAGTAGCAGAGATAAGTGAGTGGGTATTTGAGTATACTACAGAAAGCTTTTAAGGCTGCAGATTTGTCTCCTGAGAGTTTACCTTAACTGGCGTGGTATGACCACTGTTTTAGCTCAGGAAAAGCCCAATTTCCTTCAGAGAGGACCGTATTCAATAATGAGACTAGTCTATGAGTTTCATCTGCTCTCCTCTTTGTACTTTAATATTTCCAAGGTAAAGAAGAAAAGGATTTTGTTTTTAGGTTCTGGTTTTCAATGCCCTTTAAGTGCCTAAGTCTTGCATCTATAGCTTCATTTTACATTATCTCATTATCTGGCCATCGGTTAGTCCTGCAATCACAATGACCTTAAATTATAAACCCTAATTCAGGAAACAACTTCAGTATGGAAAAAGTTTGCATCTATTCAGGAAAGCATTTAAGTACCTGCAAGTGATTAAATATTTTCCTGAATTGGAGTACCTACAAACAATTGCTTTTTCTGTCCACAGATTCATATTTCTGCACATTGTACACCAAAGTTGCTATCAACACGTCCGTTAAATATTTGCTAACTGAAGGCTGTATGGATTAAAAACAAGTTTGTCATTTTACAGTTTCCTCCATCAGGGCTTGAAATTTCCCTATCACATTGCTAGAGTCCTAAACCAACCTAGTAGACCAAAGACTTTTCCTGTCCTAAGATGCACACTGTATTCTTCCTACACTGGATGCAGGGGTCAGGTTTTAGTCCCCTATTTTCTCCACTGTTAGAAATTTCTACTAATTTTTAATTATTTTTTAATCCCTACCAATTTAATGAGTCAGCTGAGACAATTCAAAGGTACATTCTGAGAAAATTCCTTGCTGGAAAGCATAAGTTAAATTCATTTCAGAGCAGAAAGACATGTCACAAGAAATTGTATATCTTATCAAGTGGTATTATAATGAATATATGTAATTCATGATGCCAGTATACAGAAGAGTTTAGGAGGTTATGCAGGCCCCATATTTATGCAGGGATTCGCAGAGTCTTATTTTGAACTGGTAGACTAGATTCCATTTTTTTAGGTCTAGGGCTCGTCATTTGTTATTACTGAAGCTCAGCTTCCAAAATGCTGCCGTTCCCTCCCAGTTTGGTGTCAGTTGCACATTTGCAAGTTGGAAGCAAAGGAGAACATACTGAATATGGTGCCAGCACAGACTCTGGTTACCTCCACTTGATGGATTCTCTTAATCTGAGAGCAAATCACTAACACCTATTCCTTGAAATCTTTTTTTTCAGTAAATGTTATTGCAGCTCAAGGTGACACCACCCATGTATTCTAATATAGTCCTATGATATATATCATAGGAATGTCACACGTAAAAATGTCACAGCTACTACTCCTAGTTTTCCATTCAGCCATTTTCCCTGTCAGAGAAGGAAATAAGATTGGTTTGACGTGAATTGTTCTTGCCAGATATAAATTGGCTCTGTTTTCTATACTGCATTGTAGGTGGCTTAAAAATTGATCACTCAATAAAGTTTACCATTTTTTTCTCCTTAATAGCATTGGAGGGAATAATAGGATTTAACAGATTTAACAGCCTTTTTTCTTTTTTTTTTTCATCCTAATGTAAGAAATAAAAGGAAAGGTCATTCAGAATTTACAGACTTCATAATGGAGATGTTCACAGAAGTTTTATGTTGCTGTGCCAGCCAGCAGGACAGTAATTACATAGGTCAGTGAAAGGGACCATAAAATACCAAAAATGCTTCCCATATGCATGGTCTGTCTCCCAAATTACTTAATTATCCATCAGCATTTATATGTGTTAATGAGTAGGAATCTTTTTTACTTGGAATGCAGTGTGGGTTGTTCCTTTTCCTCGTAGTCTCTTATAATGTGAAGTTGGAGGCCTCTAGCATCATCTCCCCCATCTTTTTCTCTAATGAAGTCATCAGTGTTAATCTTTCTAAATCGTTATGCTTTATATTATCCCCACAACAGAAGTAGTTCAAATTTTTTTTTTCTTTTAGGAGACAGTGTCCTGATCTTTTCTCTCACTCCTCTGATTATCCTTATCTCTAAAGCATAGCAAGATAGACCAAACAGATCCAAATCAATAATCCAAGAAAGGGAGAGGAATATGGAAATATTCCTAACAAATATAGAATCAGCTCTCTTAAGTGAAGAAAGAAAAGCTCTAGGAAGGAACCCTATCCACAAAAGAAAGTGTATATAGTAGGTTATTTCCAATCTGAATGATAATGCACATTTTATATTTAGGCATTCTGTTCTTTTATTTAGAAAATTAGACCTTAAATAAAAAGAATCTGGACAACTTTCTACCTGAGTAGTGTCATCAATATCAACTACTTGCTGACTGTAAGCTGAAGTGCGTTTTGGGAACTTACAGTTGGCACAATTTAGATGGAGCCTGTGAGCGTATACTACACAAAAGACTGCATAGAACCACAAATGATAAGTGCATCCTTGGACTAGAGCAGTGACAGTAGGGAACAATGGTGACAGTCAGTAAGAACAATGACAGGAAGCTGAACCCATGAAGATCAGAGACATTAAACAAACTTTCTTTATAGAGCCCTCATCTCTAAGAACATTCAGACATTATATGAACTCATGATACTTTATTTTCTAATTTTGCTTATATCTAATAGCTAAGACTATGAGAAGTTAAGTCTAGCTAAGACTGTGAGAAGTTATTTATTACATAGAAGTCTGACAAAAATGTCAGAATTTCAAAAGTTTTTCAAGAAATTAACAGTAGCAGGTTATTAAGTTCCCATCATATGAGCCTTAGGCTACTTGTGTGTCTCTAGCAATAGAAGAATCATGGGCTAAACAATCAAATCAGATTACCACTTTCATTAGGAACAACTTAACGAAAATCTTTGATTTTATAAGAAGGGATAATGGAAACTTTTTATATATAGGAGAAATAATTGTACACAGAAGAAAATGTATAGCATGTGGAAGGATTAGTTTTACTTCAGATGCAAAAAGTGTTTTTCAGTATTTTTTAAATTACATTTACTTCCCGTAATAATAGCAAAACCTTTACTTTAAATCCATTAAAACTTATGCAAGTCCATTTATCCATAAGGAACCTTGTATGTTAATTCTGACACTTGACATGTAGTCATCTTTCTGGCCTTCTTCAGTGCTGCGATCACGGTTACACAGGGAGAACTTTCCCTGGTTCCTCACTAAGCTCCCCTTTTTATCTGGCTAGCCTTGTTTGCTGTGTTTGGATCATTCACTGTGAGCACAATAGCAGAGGCACGCCTGTGGCACTGACCACTCACTGAGCTGGATGTGCTTTTGCTGGATCCAAGGCTTCTCCGCAGCTCTGAGGAGGAACCGTTAGTGGAACGGGCTGGAGCTGTCACCCAGCAGCCCCCACTGTACAGCCCTTCCTGGCGACTGGGATGTTAAAGTGTACTGCCAGCCCGAGCCAAAGGAATTAGCTTTGTCACTTTGTCATCATCAGTATCTGACACACACTGCCTTTTAAAGCCATTCTCTGCACTTTTGTGCATCGTTTGAATCATTCTAGCCCCTCCTGCCCCGCAGAGATTACTGTTTCCCAGAAGCGTGCAGGTGCCGTATCTGCAGCTCCCACCAGTCCTGTGGGACAGCTCTGCACTGCCCTCCCCGTGCTGGCTGCCCAGACAAGCACCCACAGCTTTTACAGTCCTTCTCCCAGAAAAAAAAGATGCCTTCTACTGGCAAAGCTTTCCAGGTGCTGCTACATATTACCCGTTTGGGATTATGCCAGCAAAAATCAAAGATCAATTTCATACACTGAGGTAACTCCTTAACTAAAGCGAACTGCTCTGTGATGTACGCCTTTCACATCTCTCTGTAAAAACACACTCCCTGCTGGAGGCTGTGCACACTGCTTGGAACACTCACCTCATTGCTACTGCAAGAACTAAAATTCAATAGAAGTGCACACAGATCATAAACAGTTCTCATCTGTATTGCTGTGGATGGTTGGATGAACTCCTGCCCGACCCCTCCTGTACTGAACACAGGCCGTGTGCCGCTGGGTGCCACAGGGCTTCCTGGGTGCCCGGCTGGCCAGCAACAGGACGTCACCACGTGCACTGCTGGTGTGCTCAACTTACAGACCTTGGAACTGCATTAAGCTTGGTATGATCGGGCTCGCAATGCTGACACCTCAGATCCCTCTGCGTAGAGATACAGGCAAAGAAAACTAAAGCTTGCATCGGAGTTATTCTGGAATTGGAGTTGTCAGTTTAACAAGACTGGGATTTATGTGTCTTTCTTGATCTGAAAACCAACTAGCATCAGTGTATGAGAGCTGCATGAAGAGAATTATATGTTACTGAGCAGAATGCATCAGTAAGCCAGGAGCATGAAGCCTCCTGTCACAGAGTGTTGTAGCTCATGAGGAACCTCATGATCCAGCTGCAAGGACCGTTAGTGGTGCCTGCAGTCACCTCTTTACCTCTACCTTGCTTCTTACTCAAGCCTGACATGTTTTAATCACCTCCATGCAAAAGAGCATCTGCAGGGAGGGAAGTTTGCCTGAGCATTTCAGTTTTCCCTGTCTCACTAACACAGCTCTGTGTGACTGGGTCGCACTGTGCTGCTCATGGCTCGTACGCTCATATGGTCAGACCTGTTGGATTCACTGGGAGCATTCCTCTGCTTATAGGACTAACAAGACCATAAGGAGGAGATAAATCTCTTACAGATTGAAAGTCCTCCAGATCTCCCTGAAGGATGCATTAAGGAGCCAGCCATGGTTTAAAAAGTTCCTTTTTCTTCAGGTTCCATTTCTTCTGTTTAGTAAGACAAACTAATACTATACGTTAAAGTAGTTGTACATGTTCCACTTGGGTCTTTTAAGTCTGTCTCCCTGGACATCAAAGATATTGACAAAAATCTGAAGTGAAAGTACCAGGGTCTAGATGCTGAGAGGACCGGGCTGCTGGCAGTGCTGTAGCCAGGCACTCAAACATCCATGTGGCATCAAGTGCTTAGCGACTCCACCTCGCCCCTCCAGAGGCTGGACTAAAACAAACATGCCGGCCAGATTTCAAGTGGTTTTAGTGCATGTCAGTTTTGCTGTTAATTCACATAAATTACTTTGAAAATCAAACAGTGCTGATAATCTACTCTCAGGAAAAAGCAAAGAACTCTGCATTTCTTTAAGCCTTTTACTGCGCTGGAGGTAAAAAAGGGAAGAAAATTTTTTTCTACAAAAAAACTGAAAATTACTTCATTAAAACGAGAGGACGAATTCTATTAATGTAATTAGAAGTAATTATTTATTCTTCGCTCCTCATCTCTCTTCCAGGATACAAAGAAAGATAGTTTGTAAACAGATACCGATCACCCAAGTTTTCAGACAAATTAAACTGATTTGTTCTGCCAAAATACTCTGCTCTCAGAATATGGAAGGTTAATAGCCTGCAGGGGAGGAGGCATCATCTGTTGAATACATCCCAAAAATGACAATCATCTGATGAGATATGAAGTCACCCTAGAAAAGTTCAAGGGAGATTTGCACAGAAAAGTTAAAAACAAAAATCCTTTTTTAAATTTATGTGCCAGGAAAAAGCACAGAATTCTGAAAACTGGAAATGCTAGAGGGAAAAACCAACTCACACTTCTCTGACTTGTAAGAAGCAGCTTGCAATGATGCAAGACAGTTATTTAGCAGCACTGCAAATATTTGCTGGAGTGCCATGTTCTGTTTGCCCATCTTCTCACTGTAGTCATAATTTCTGTTGGACCATTGGCTATGTTTACTCTGCTATTCTTTTCCCTTTGTTTTCATGCCCATTTTTTTTCAACTTTATCACCATCTTGTCTGCATGCCATGCAGTGTGATTAAAATCTAGACTGATATTGCCTTGCTAGTGCTTGGCTGAAGGTCTTTTCTTTATGATACTCAGCATATTTGCCAGATTTGCCTGGCAATCTTCGCCTCAGCTATTCAGAACTGCAGCCACTAAACAAAACTGCTGCCCTCAAACTAGAATAAAAGCTAGAAAAAAAAATGTCCTACACTGTCATTAAAACTTGGATTAAGCAGTCTCCACATCTGATTTTAAAGCTTCACATTTCCAAACTGTAAATTCAGGACACAAACTAGAATTTCTATCTTGCATTTTCAAGGGGAAGAGGGAAAGAAAGAGAGGTGGGTAGTCACCTGTTTGAAGTATTGATTCAGTCCGTTCTACAGAGGAGGTATTTCCACAATTCCAGATGTCTAATTATCTATGTGCTCAACTCCAGTAACATGGAAGTTGTGAGATATATTAAGAACCGAGCATTAGAATTTATTTATAAGCTATTTTAATGTATTTTTGTAGTTTCTCATAATGCCCATATGAAAATCTGACTAAATTTGATAAAAATGCATAGATGTATGTCCTTCAAGGATCACAAAGTTTTTGATCAACTTCAAAAACATGTAAACTTAAAGAATGAAATGAAGCTTTTTCATTATTGCAGATCCCTTTTATCACAGGACACTGACTGAATTCTGTTCACAAACATCATTTTGTTCAGTTTTATAAATAAATTGGATAATAAATGTCAAATGTAAACCTTAAGCATGGCACATCTTTAAAAACGTTCTTCTGTAAAACAAATAACTTCTGTCTTCATAGCATAAAACCCCTCAAAAATATGGCATAGAGGCTGTGACTGACTGCGTTGCAGACCCTCCACCTTTGTGCAAAAAAGAGTTCTCTTGAGGGTGGGTGCCTGAGTTTCAAGTGCTAATTGCCATCACATTACACATCATCCATTTCAAGTAAAGAGGTGCTGAGTATTAGGAATCAGATTACATTGGAAAACTCCCAAACCCTTCAATAGATGCACAGAATAAAATCAGGCCCTGTGCTTTGTTTCTTTTCATAGCATAATGTTTCAGTGCAGGTTCATGATGTCACATTAATCATAACACTGAAAAATCTGGTACACGCAGCACATCTGCTCTGCTTTTATTCTCTGTACTTGACTCCATCACATGTCCTTGGCATCAGTTCGCATAACATAAAAGTATCTGGTACTGCATATAGTGAGGTCAGCCAAGTTGAAAGCACAACTTGGTCAGGTTTAAGCAGAGCTCTGAATGCAGTACGTTCACACTCCCAGAGCTTCTGTGCTTGAGCAGAACTCTGATTAGCAGAAAATTATACAAGACTGAAAAATGAGTAAAGCCAGTGCTCATGAAAATTGCAGAACAGCAGGTTATGTGTCAGCAAATATCCAAAGATGGGATGTCCTGCAGTACACGTGCAACTGGAGGTATGCTTATATTTTGTGATGCATAATGTGTTGACACCCAGTGTGTCTCCTCCAGAGCTGAGTGCACCGAAGTGGCATCAGCACAACATTCTGAGCACCTCAAAGCTGCATGGCACAAACACCAGCTCTGTGCAATTAGGCCATGTGATTTTTACACTGTACAACATAGCCTCTCCCCTAAAAGCCCAATTCCAATAGGTACTCCGTACTGCAGAGCAACGAGAAAACAAGGGCGGTGTTTGTAGTGGTTTGACTTGGTGACAGACCTGGTGTGAATAAGGTAATAACTGGACCTCTCTGACAGCAACTGCTCCGATTGAGCTCAGAGCCAGTACTGCCAGAGCCCTGGTTGTGATCAGCCTGGCTTTACAGGACAGAAAGTCCTCTGACTGTGAAATATTATCACCACTGAATAATATTCCTGGGTGAATGCACCAGCTTTGAACCAAAGACCTTTCAGTGTAGCCAGAGGGCTGATATCTCTCAGAATGGTTATGATTAATCTCTGTACAGCAAAATTATATACTTGCTCTATTCTGGGGCTGCAAGTCTTGCACTTGCCACTTTATCCCTTGTTGAAACAAACAAACTCTATAGTAGTGTCCTTCCTATCATCTGTGTGCTATGTTCTCCCGTCTCTCTTCATTACATCTCTGCGTGAGTCTGATTTTTTATTTTTTGCTCATTATCATTTTCATTTTCCAAAGCTTTCTAGATAAATAGTATGATGTATATGAATCATTCAGTGGGCAACTACATGATGCTTTGATTAGAAAAGTCATTTCAAGTTTGATGTTCTGCAACAGAAATCACGGTTGTCAGCTATCCATTATAGAACCTGTCAAGCACTTTGTTTGGTTAGTCACATAACATGGGACAAAGTATTCCTGCCCGGTTAGAACCAAATTGTGAGAAGATACAAGGAGCCATGGGCTTTGCTGGTGCTCTGCCTACTCAAGGTTAATTCTATTAATCCACATTTACCTGTGATTACCTACAGGAAACATGCAGAAAATAGGCCCTGAACAAGCAGTGACTCTATAGGCAGAGCCCACAAAAGACACACGGAACCCTCCAGTTTATCTAGTGAGTCCCTGGAAGGCAGAGCTCAACTGGCAATTTTTCTTTCATGTGGCTCTATAAAGAAAAGGCCGTGGGTGAGCAGGAACAGGGGAAGAAAAAGCACTTCTGCTCATTACCGTGAAAAAGGAGCTGTCAAAGTGTCACCCTCTTTCATCCTTCCTGCTTCAGCAGCCTTTTCTTGACCCAGGGAGTGGAAGCTTAAATCAAACAGTCAGAATGAATGATGAAACTGCATGGTTTGTACTAAACAAAAAAGGAGGCTGTGGAGAGTGGTAAAAAAGGGGGCCCATGTAAAGGTGACGGACAACACTCAGCTGTTTGTTTCCTTGATTTCATTATGACAGAAGCTGGTGTTTGAACAGCCCTGGTGGGAAGATGAACCCCCTTTCACTTTCTGTCTTTAAGCACAGTCTATATGGCTCCTGCATGCATAAAATACACTGCAAGGCTTAGATATTTATTTTGTGGTCAGAGGGAACAGGATTAGTGGGATGAACAAAGTAACAAAGATGTGATTGACCTCAGAAACGGTCAGAGTGCTGGCTCAAAATAAAATTGTAATACTAGTAACAAAAAAATGGCTAATTTTACTTAAGTTCCACATTGCAAGGAGGATGATGTAACATTTCACAAGAGGCAAGATGAACATGAACTGGGAGAGCTGCTGAAACATGGAAAGAAATCTATGTACTGTATTGCTTTTAAAATCAGTTTCACAAATTATCTTCCAATCCAGGATGCAGAATCCCTAATTCAGGTTCATGTTTCTATGATTTTTGGTGAAGTTAAGGAAACTGATGCTTTTCAATATTTGTTATCTGTTTTAACCAACCTTAAAATAACCACTTTTTAAAAGACAGAAATCCTCCCGGGACTCTGGGAACATATGCTTCTTTGCCATGCTTACACAAATGATAGATATTTTGCCACTGCTTTATAAATGAAGCTGTAAAAATGTGGTCTGGCTCAGAATATAATATACACAGTGCCAGGTCAGAAGTGAGTGCAATAAAACAGGTGTAACATTTACATGGCTCCGATTGTATATCCTTAATTTAAATGGCCTTTTTCCCCCCTCAATTAAAAAAAATTCATACTGCATACATCATTAGTATACTTAATAGATGGTAGGCATTATAAATTTTATACTTTAGAAAGATTTACTTGTGTTAAAAGAAAGGGTACTCTGTAACACATTAACAAACACAACCTAGCAAGATGTTTGTATCTTATTAAAAACACTGCAGAAGATGCCGTGGCTCAGAGGTCAGGCTGAATTCATCCCTGGAGTTGAATGCAGTGAAGTTTCACCTCAGAGCAATTTTTAGTAAAAGTGCATTTGAATCACAAAGCTCGGCCTGGGGTCAGAATATCCCCTGTCTGAGGGGGAGCTGGATGCATAACTGCAGTTTTATGCTGATGCTAATTGTGATTGGTAGCCTTGGTTAGTACCTGAAAGTGTTATTTGCTTAGTCTTTATTTTAGTTGGAAAAAACACACTGCTTTATATCACCTGGCAATGAAAGCTACAATAATGTGGCTATTTTATTTTTAGAGAAAATATGAATGAAAAATTACTTGGAATTATTCAAGATGTTAAAAAACAAGAGTCAAGTGAAGAATTGCAGAATGACCTTAGGATACTGAGTGACTGGATGATAAAAACAGCAGGTGATACCGTGTTAATTAAAACTGAGGCACTCTGGAAAAAAACAGTTCCAGCTTCACAGATACAGTGATGACTGAGCTTATTATAACTGCTCAGGAATGATATCTCGGGGTTTTGTCACCGTAGGAGCATGTCAGTTCAGTTGCTGAGTTGCAGTGAGGGAAGCAAAGACTATTAACATTTATTAGGAAAGGAGCAGGGAACAAAACAAAACAATTACACAGTTTCACAAACCACCTACATCACAGGGTGTTGGGATTCTTCCATCTAATAAAGATAGAATAAAACTGGAAAAGCCATAGAAAAGGCAACAAGCATTTAAAAAAGGCATGGAAAGTGTCTTAGCCACTTGCAGATTTCAGTCTAAGTGGGGACTTCTGATAAGTGCAGTAAATGTCTGTCAAATTTTCATTGACATCAAGAAAATGGATAGGGAATAATTGTTCAGTCTCTTCCAACAGAACTGTCATCACATGAAAGCAGGAGGCAGATTCAGAACACACAAAAAAAGGCAGTTTTTGTACAGCAGGTAAAGGGAGTGTGGAATTCCTTCCTGTAAGACCCTTAGTCTGATGAAAGGTTACATGGATTTTAAAGAGTAACTAAAATACAGATTTCTAAAAGCATTCCAGAAGCATCAAATACCTGAGTCACCAAGCAAGTCTACACACATACTGCCAGGGAAGGAATGAGGATACAAGAGAATAAGTGATCATCAGGGAAAAGTATGGAAAAGTATTATATTTGAAATTTTAATATACATAAAATGACAAACTATAATTTGATCTTAAGGGTGCCTTTAACATCGCCCTATCTTAATCTGGAGGAATTCTCTGAGAAACCTGGTTTACCTCACGACGCACCTCCAACTCAGGAGGACCCAAGTTCTAAGCTTAAGAAGAGTCACTGAAATTATTTTCTTCACATCAGATTCTTCATCTAAAAAGATCATAATGAGCACAGACATAGGCAGCTACTACCCACAGTATTTAATGCTTCTAAAATTACCTTTAGCGTGGAAAAGATGAACTACAAATTTACAGATGCCCTTTAATTCTTTGTGCAACTCAATGAGAGGTGGCTTCAAGGATATATTTAAAGTACTGTCGCTACAAAGTTTGACCGATACCTGATGATTACCAGAATTTAGAATGGATAAACTATTACTCCAGTAAGAAGAATTTCCAAGTTGTAGTAATAAATACTGGCTAGAATTTTGGAAAAAACTCCAACCCCTCTATTTCACTGTGTTAACTTTCCCCTACTAACAACCTGTCACAGGATGCCTTGCACACTCCTCATAAGCAGCTGTTCATGGGACATAATGAATAGGATGTAGGATTAGATAGCTGAAGAGCCTAACCAAAATTGAATATGACAAAACCCAGCAGAAGTCCCTGCCTTCAAGTCATGCTTTCACATCCTGGACTCAGCTTGACGGATGTCTATTGTCCAGTCTCAGATTACTTAATTCATTTCCATTCAAATTCAGAAGTTCCCTGCCGAGCTGGAAACGAGCATACGCTGTTCAATGTAGTTGTCAGTTTTTGTGTAGAAGACAACCATACCAATACTGCAAAGATCCTTTTAATCCATTCATGCATACAGCAAAATTTAATCCGAAAATCAAGGCTTAGAGTATCTGATATGCTGGCATAGCAAATATTTCCTATGTGCAGCCAAATAGCTAAAAAAGATCATTTGTAAGAGTGTTGGACCAATGATTATCATCATAGTTTATGATCTGGTGGCAAGCAGATCATTTTCAATATACTGCATGTTTATCAGTAATAAAATACGTACTGGAACATTTACATTTACGAGGCCTTCATGCTGTTTGCAGCTGCCTGTCATTGACATGCTGGTATTACTCTGTTCACATTTTTTCATTTCAGTCTTAGTTGCTTATTACATGCATGCATATGTGGTGTTAATGATTTCATTTGATAATTTAAAGGACTTTATGATACGTCACATTCACAGTGCATTTTCAAGTGCCTGCACCTGCCCAAAAATGCATGTCTAAATTGGTTTCTCACATGCTGCCAGGGAACGTCAGGGGGAAAAAATGGTGTTCCATAGCCCTGAAAGAGGGATATTCCCTCCTCTCTAGTCCAGATAGTCCTGGGATAAGAGATATACAACAGTATAACTAATTGAAAAAAGAATGAGGAGGTTCTAAAATGCATTAACAGGATCCTTTCTCCCATAAGAACCCCTGCAAGGGTATGAGAACAGCTTGACTAAACAAATGGAGGAGAATCAGACTAAAGTAGTTGTCCCATAGAATACAAAGCTTAATTAGAGTTAATGATACAAATTATTAAATATAGAGAACACATTCAGACCACCTGCATAATTCACTTAGTCTTGAATATTCTTTAGGGAATAAATCGCTCCAAACTGTGACCAGTAGTGCTACTTAGGAATACAGTTTGAACTCTGATTATAACACTGATTATTTCAAAAATCTATTATTGCAGAAGTTACTGTGTACTCGCTAGAATAGAAGATACAAAATACAAATTGTACATGGGGAAGGATGCAACTCTGTATGGAGCATGCCAAAATTATCTGTTTAGATTAACATAGGAAAATCTCATCTAGAATCTATTCCTGTCAATGTATGCCTTAGGAAAGACTGCACATTATGAATTCAAGGTAACTCCCATCATGAATTTCAAAATTCAAACACTTTCAAAAGTGAAAAATAGTTTAGAAGAGTTCTAAGGAGAATTCATCAGTTTTCCAAATACTGAAGTGTAGTTTTCCCCTAGACTAAAGAGGTGGAGATCTACTCCCCACCATTTTTTTACAGGTTGTTTTGTGCTTAGAGAAATGTTTTCAGTTGTAGGTTCTGTGCTCACAAATAATTACAAATACCTAACAGCATACACTGCTTTACAAAAACATGTTTCTAATAGATTTTATGTATGATGCTAAAATTGAATTCCAAAGCACTTTTCAATTGGCCACATACGCACAGGGAAAGAAAAAGCATGTAACTAGGAAATGAACCCATGCACTAGGTGAGATTGATTTGACAGCAGTTTGAGATCTGCATAAGCATTACACTCAGTTTTTATTTTGTTTTGATAGGTCTTGTAGAAGAAACAAATCAAATGTATTGCCTCAAAATGCTGTTGCTTTGACTACAGCATTTCTTGTATAGGATTAGAGGATGTCAAGAACATCAGGTATAATTTGGAGAGGTGCTAATTGCCTTGAGTTCCTGCAGCCCATTGATGGCAGAAAGAAGGAGCTGGCAGAGGCAGACACGTCAGCCATGGGAGGCCATCCAAACACTTCTGCAGAAGATGCAGCTGCTAGAGACAGTATGATTATTATGCTTATTATTTTAACATAGATTTATTTTTATTTTTTTTATCTTTGGAAGATTTTTGAGGAGTAGAAAGTGAGTACCTTTCAAGCTGGCATCTCATTAATGTGTTAAGATTTATCAGCTTGTGTTTTTTCTGTAATAGTGTAGTGACATGAGAATTCAGTAACAAGAAGAGCACTGAACAGAGCAGCGCTGTAACTACAGTTCAAAATCCAGTTTTCCTAATGGAAACTGTCAAAACCCATCCACTAATTCCACCCTTAGGGAAAAAAAAAAGGCTATTCTGCAAGCAAAACTTTGCTGAGATGCAGTCTTTAAAATTCAGTGGGATGACAGAAGTAAACAGAGCTTGAAAAGACTAAATGCAGTTTCTTTCTTAAGTCCTCTGTGAGACCTTTGAAGCTTTCCAATCCGCTGTACATAAACAGAGCCTGGTTTTATTGTCCTGCAAGAAGTGGTCTGTCTGCTCAGCACGAATTACTGTCGTGTGTGTGTCTACTGCTGCACAGTACCTTAAAGGAATAGGCTCTAACCCATGCCTGGCTCATTTTTACTGTGCAAAGAAGGTCAGCACTCAGAGAGAAAGGGCACTCCACGCTATTTAACCAACCAGTGTCCTTCCCAGGGGAGAGGAATAATATTGCTAAAATTAATGATATGGTGCTGGGGAGTTGTGAAGCTGTTCAAATTCCTAGATAAGCTTTTATGTGTCACTAAGGATATGTTTTTTATATGTGCATTAAAACACCACTGAAGTCCATATTCACATTAGATTTGTGGAAATTTCAGAACGCTCCTTATTGGAGGTGGGAAAAACATTGCTCTAAATTTGCTCTGTGCGTGTATTTCTTTTTTGAAGCTTCCACTGTAAATCCCTATCAGAGACAGGACAGTAGAAATGTTGAAACTCTAAACATGGCATGGTAGTTCCCAAGTTCTTATATATAGTCTTGTACTCATTTAAAGAACAATAAATTCTTGTAAAGCCTTACATTTCATCTGGCTTTCAGTAACTTATATTAAATGATGTTGTAATATCATGACTAGTACTCAGTCATGCTCCAAGTGGCTTAAATTGAACCACTGATATAATTTTTGAGATATGAAATTTGGATTCTGTATTATGAAGCTCCCTATTTTGGGGCTTATCTGTATTTAAGAAAGTATGGAAAATAGATAATCTGGAAAACTGATAATCCCAATGCTAATTGGGTCTTTAATCAACTTTCTAAACGACCTCCGCTTCAAGTCACTTCTAAAATTCAATTCAATCCCTCACAAAGTTAATTTTCTTTACAAGCCTTCAGTAGAAAATTGATCAAGATGAATGTCATATAATTCTAGGGTGCTCTGTAGACATTTTATCACAGAATTTAACCTCCACACAAGCTTCTATCGCCTAATGTGTAGGATGGGGGGCAGGCAGCCAAGGACGCCTTTGCTGTGAATGGGTGCACAAAGACTCTGAAGGTAGAGGTGTAGGGAACAGCTACGCCACAGCGGTAACTCTGGTTTTAGAATTGTGCAGGGGAATCCTTGGTCCTTCCACAACTTAGGCTACCATTTTTGTACGCAGGTGATACAAAGTAAGATTAGCAGGTAGGAGATGAAACCTTATTTGATCTTAGGCTTTAAGCCAAAAGAATACAACAGCAGCAGAATTCAATTACAATTTCCTAAGCACAAAGACTTAGGAAAGACTTAATCAAAGGTCCCCCCTTTGATTAATAAAGGAATTCATGTTGATGCCAGCACAAGTAAGTCATGTAAACCCTGCTCACAACAGTGGTAGAGGTTTCTCAGACCGTGACTTGCTGGCACACCTCATTACTTCATGAGCAAGTCGCTGGGGACTCTCTGCCATGGTACAGAAAATAAATACAGTTAGCTGCAACAGTAACACATCCCAAAACTTGAAATCAGTTGGGTTTGGCTCTGCTGAGTTACCACACTGTACTGGGAGAGTAAGATACATTGAGTGTTACTCCAGTTGTCTCCATCTCTAAATACAGAGTGCAATAAACAGTGCAACATGCACAAAGCAGATGCATTGAAGAAACAGATCTTGTTTTAACAGCAGCTATTGTAGCCCTTCATCTAGGTGAAATTTGTGAGAGGAAAGTTGTAAAATCAAGTGAATAAAACTAGGGTGACCATGTCAAATTGCACAGGACAGAACGAGACAGACAAACAAAAAAACCCCACAACACTGTTTCCTAGAACCCTGCACAGTTTAGTTTAGAAAAAACACTTCCATAGAATAGAATTGCCTGAACCTGATTAAAAGATCGCGTACAAGAATCTCCTTTGGAACGAAGGCAGGCATTTAAGCATTGCCGTTTATCAAGATGTTGCTAAAACCTTTGCTGAACAGTAACGACACGCTCTGAAGTAACCTTTGATGAAGCACAGCCTTTCTCAGAACTGAAGCAAGCAGTGGTCTTTAGGGATGCTGGGAGCTTGTATGTCTGCCACTGTGTCTTTCCTACACTGCTGTGAACCCAAGAACCTAGATTTCTATTAATTTGATAAGTGTTAAACAACATTTTTTAAAACAGCTGCCAGAGATCTCTCCAGAAGACATTCATCAGAGTTGGCTCCTAAAGGTTGCTTGAGTCAGTTGTGCATAACATGATTTTGAAATCCTCTGAAATAGATTTGAGTGTGATATATCCTTTCTTTCTGTTATTAATGATGTGTTTGGGTTTTAACTAGAGATCTGGAAATGAAGGGCTTGGCTCATCACTTTCAAGCAAACACTTCTTCTAGAAAATGAATTTTTTGTTGTTGTTCTTTTCTGTTTTGTTGTGGTTTTATTTTTTTTATTTTTTTATAACCAGCCTAGACCTTTCATCAAATCTGCAGCCTATCACTTCTCAAAAAAGCATTAGTAGTGGCCCTTACATCTGAAACTAAAATCATTTCTATTTCCAGTAGGATAGAAGCTTGAAAACAAGCCATATTTATCCTAAATGTTCCAGTTCTGGCCAGGATGAGTACAATTCAATGAGCCCTTGCTAATGCAATCCAGACTTCTGCATGCTCATGGGATGTGGTCATTAATCCCTCAAGGACATAAATGTACAGCTGGCTTTGTTTACTGCTAGTATCTTTATTGTTGTTGTTTTAAATGAGCCGCCAGCTATTTGATGTTTAGGTACTCGTGCCCTGTTTCAAGGAACTTATAACCAGAATTCCAGGCAAAGCACATTACATTCTACCCTTAGCTGTTATTGCCAGCCTAATCACTACAGTGAATAAAAATTCTCTGGTAGAGGATTATTAGCATCTCTCAGTTACTGAACAATATGGCACACTGCACAGCATCAAAACATCACATAATGAAAGACTGCTGCAAGCCCCTTCAAGTAATAAGTACAGTCAAGATCATTTTAGTAACTATAACTGATACTTTGGAGTGAGAAGGGGTCTCTACTTTGACATTTCAGGCTGAACATGATACACGTTGCCCTTGCACTACGTTGATTTTTTCCCCCAGTTAGTTGTTTAAAGCATCTACAGAAAACAAAAATAAGAAAAAAAATCTACATTCACTGCAGAGATCTACTTCTGTTTTGTTACAGCCCATCTCTAATCAAACAATATCTCCAGGCTCTGCAAGAGATGTATAGGCAAACTCCAGTGCATTCAGTAGTTTTAACGCAAGCACGTAAATAAAAGCCAGCAGGCTTTATTGAGGGACTAAGCTGAAAGAAACTGCAAAACACTGCAGCACATCAAGCCTGTTTCTGCTCTGGTTTCAATGGGACTGCTTCAGATTTGCAAAGCCTCTTTCACTCAGCCTAATGGAATTTTAAGAAGTACAACACGCCAAGTCTAAAATGTTTTCATGAAGTTCTATTATGGAGGTAGTGCAGCTGTTTTAAAATAGCAGCACTACCAGCCAAATGGCATGGGTAAGAAGTTGTTTTCTGCAGAGGTTTTCTTGTTGTTTTCTGTATAGGTTCTATTGTTGTTTTTGATTGTTTTATTTGTCAAGGATTGAAGGATTATTAGATGCATTTGCATTGTGATAATTCTGAACTTTTGTTTTACCCACTTCTGTATTAAACGAGCACAGAATATATTATCCCTAATATTCTCAAATACAAACACCACACTGTGAATGCCAAGTCCGTCTTCCTGGAGTTTGGCTTTACTAAATACACAAAATGAAAGTAAGATTAAGCTCTAATTTCTCCTTAAGGATTTACAGATGTAAGGGTTTAATTCTCAAACTGATGTACCCTAATACATTTCCCTTTGCAGCCAGCAGTTTCCTAGTGTGACTACACTTGTTTTTAAGGTGGAGAGTTGCAGACAACCTTTCACATCCTTTTTCAGTGCTTGCAAAAAAAAGTTAAAACAACTTCTCCAAGGCAGTTGGTGCTCTATAGGAGTTTGAGAATAGATCAGGAAGGGGCTTCGATGTGAAACCTATAGAAGACTTTCTTTAACAAGTTTTTCTACATGTCAGATTTTATCCGAACCTTACTTCCTTTTCATAACACACCCATGAATCTGAGGATTTGAAATTTTTATTGTACAATGCAGAAAGAGCTGAGGGAAAAAATTAAGTCTCGTATTGGATGCAAGAGGGATGGATCAGCATTAGGAAGTTTGGGATCTCATCCAAGGCTGAGGCATATGAGAAACTTTCCAAAAAACTTGTCCAGGGTAAGAAATCAGCAATGGAAAATATGGCTTAAAAATCTGGTTGCAGCAGTTTAGATATTAGCCACCTACTATGAGCTAAAGTGAAAGGCTAAATATATCTTTATAAATCCCTCATTTCTTTTTATTTGACTATAGTTCTGTGATGTTAAATTTAATCATTGTTTTTGCAGTAAGATAATACAAGTAGTATCACCTACGGTTTCAAACAACTGCACTTATTTTGAGTCTTCCTCCTAGTGCTCTGTTACAGTTTTCTGCTTCTGAGAACTGTTTCCTGTTTTTCATACAGATTTCCCTCTTTTCCTGTGGAAATCTATTGAGGAAACTCTATGAAAACAAAAGGAAGTATCTGCTTCCAAATACCTGTAAGCCTGTCCAAAAGATCTGTCTTTGCCCACTCCGAGGCTCCTGCTGTGGGCAGGGGCTGCCTGTGCTGTGAGCAGCACTGTGTGCTATGGAGGCAGCTGTGAGCCCACATGAGCAGATTGCATCTCGCTGATGCAGTGGGGCCACTGCATGGCAGGAGGTCCAAAAAAAAAAAAAAAAAGGGAAAGCCCTGCAGTTAAGTATTGTCAGCTTAAAAAAAATAAAAAAATAAAAAAATAAAAAATAAAAAAATAAAAAAAATAAAAAAAAATAAAAAAAAGAGGAGAGGAAAAAAAGAAGCCAAAATCCTTTGTCAAAAAAACTAAATTAATGTCAGCTGGGAAGAGCGAATCCTGGTTATGCAACCTTCCTATAAAGAATTTTCCTAGTAACAGTTTCCATCTGCTCCCCTTCACCACACTTGTTAGCTCTCTCACTTGAGAAGAACTGCAGGGCTGCTCTAGAGCCTGTGCTGTCCACCCATAACCAGCCATTTCTCAGCGGGTTAGGCTCTGCAGCACTGAATCACGCATGATTAAAGATTCTACCTAAATCATGTGCCTTTTTTAATAACCCACTGTTGGCATGTTGTGCAATATCTTAAACACGCAGCAGCTGAAGCAGAATCACTCTCAGAATTGTTTTTGTGTTACTTCAATTACCTTTAATGTAGCTTTAATGTAGCATTGGGCATTTGTGGAGTTTCCAGTTTGTGGAGCTAGAAAAATCCAAAACAGCAATAGGAATTGAATGGATTTCAACCTAATTTGTTGTCTGTTTCTGACAATCTGCTAGGCTCCACAGAATCTGGATTATATTTACATCGTAAATACTGCAGCTCTTCTGGATGCTTGGGTATTTCAGAGAGGAGCAGCAGGCACTGCTAAAGCACGGAAGGTGGTTTTGTTGCAATTTTTCAGATCCTTTTTAAAATAATCTATATGCAGTTTCCAGGACAGTTACTGTTTGATCAATCAATATTTTTGTTGTTGTTGTTAAAATGTAGTTAGAAAAAAATGGGAGTGGGGAAGAATCAGTTATTTTAAGTTGCTAGCAAAACCAACCTGTTCCTTTGTCCTGAAAGATAAGTCCTAATATCAATTCCATTATCTCAAGGGCTCCCATCAGAATTTCATTGGACCACTGTCCTAATAGAGAGCACACCTTACCCCGTCAGGCTCTGAAGAGTCTACATACAAGCAATCATCTTAGAACATTTTCACAGCCATATGATATCAGTGCTGGATAAATTACAACAATGCTAGGTTTTTCTATGTCTAATAAAAATATTGTGGATCTTTATGCCAGTAGTGCCTACTGATGTCAGATAGATTAGGTCATGATTCCCTCAAATTGATACAAGATACATATAAGTTGTATGTAACCTGGCCACATTTTATAAAAATACATACACATGAGGATTCCAATGGATACAGTGAAACTAAAATTTAATTAAACTCTTTGGTGGCAATGAGGCTGCAGTTAACAAGAATTACGCACTTTCTCAAGTACTTTGCTGTTACAGGAAAAGATGCCTTGTGTACCTGATGAACTTATTGGAACTGGGGTTCATCCGATAAAGAAATAGAGCTGTCAGCTGAAGTACTGCTGAGATAAGCAGAGATTCACCTCTGGTGAGGCCAGATGAGCCAGAGTGCTTAGCACACAGTGTTAGAAATAAGTTCTTATGTGAGAGGGAGCAACTATATATGGTTATGTTACATTTCTGTCATTGGCATTTCTACCTCCTAATTGCATTCCTTTGTCAGCTATAAAGACAGTAAATGGCTAAATAGAAGCTGCTATGGTTGCTGTCAAAATATACCTAATAATAGCCAAACTTTTCAGATCTCTGTGAACTGGTAAATAACTTATGAACGTTTAGGAAGGAAATAAATTATTTGGGGATTACTGTAAAGGCACTGTTATGTTTTGCAGATCACCTACCAGGACATAAAACTTGAAGAAAACAATGGGCGTGCTGCCTTCAGGAAACTTAAAACTACTTCAAAACAGACATTGGAATAGTAGGCACAGGGCTTAAATATAAAGGAACCTGGAGAACTGAACAGTATCTAATAATGAAATAGCCTTCTTTAAAGATCTGAGGATGCTTTACAAACACTAGTGGAGTAGAAAACACAACATGATGAGGTAATTGTTATTCTCATTTCCTGATACAGGATCTGAGGAACATGGAAGCCGTAACTTCCCCACATTCACAACAGAAAGTTGCTGGCACCGACACCTCGCGTTCAGGTCTCAGAGCAGTCCCACGCTCTTTCACTCTGAGCTCCCAGGCTCATCTTTCACAGCAGGAAAGCTCTCTTGGAGGAACACTCAGGCACTTATGCAACTTTCCTGGGAGAACTTGAGTACCTGACTTAGGGAATTGACAGCTACTGCCTCTCCTGCTAATAGCAATGTGCAATTTTCCAAAATGCCTAGTAAAAACTACTCAGAAATAACTCACAGGCAGTTAAAGCACAGAGTTAAGTGAGCCATCTTCCTTTTCTGACTCTCCAAATTTGTTAGGCTTAAACTGTGCGAAGCTCTGAGATAAGGACAGAAGGAACTTGCATGACAGTAACTATGAATTTTCAGAGTTTCTGCTACATTAAGTGATACGTACAGTTTTACATGCATGCAAACAGAACTGAGAAACAACGTCTTATCAAATGATTTAAGCTTAATGAGCTGAAGTCAGTAGGATCTCCATCCCACTGAAAAGTACTCCATGCCCCTACCCTTTGGAAGAACACTTTTCTTTACCTAGGAGACATTAAAAAGATTTTCATGACATACACTGTAGCATACGGGAAGTAAGGGAAAGATTCCTTGGGATTAAATAGCACACGGCTACACAGTGGAATATATGAGGTCTATATAAGGTCTTTTTTTTTTTTTTTAAATACAAGCAATGGCAGAAGAAAACTAAATACAGGACAACAGCTCCACTGCGCTTGTTTATCTGCCACGTATCCATTATCTTCCCTATATATACACCAGTGTTTTAGAATTTTGTGGTATTTCAGTTACTCTTGTTGGTTGTAGGCTTTAAAAAACGCACTGACATTCATCAACACTTGCTGAGCATTGACGGAGACCAGACAGTGGATGTGAGCACAGTGAAGCAGTGGGTGGTGCATTTCAGAAACAGTGACAGTGGGTCACCTCCTCTGGTGCAGCTTGTTACAAGCATAGCATGCAGGCTCTTGTTCATCACTGGCAAATATGCAGAGCTCATGGTGGTGACTATGTTGGAAAACAGTGTTTTGTAGCTGAGAATTTGCTCTATGAAATAGTGTTATTGTGCTCTTTGTATCTGTTGTCGTTTCCTTAGAAACAAATAGGAGGCATTACTTTTAGAGCAACCTGTGTGATTAAAATAATTGTTCCAGTGCAGAAGGAAGGGAAAGTCAGAGCTGTATAAAAGGTAAGAAAATCAGAGTAATGGAATGACTGCCATTTCCACGCCTAGTAAGACAGTTGAACCTAGGCTTTTCGCTGAGACTTCCAAGTTTTGTTCAAGCTTTAACAAATATCTTCTGAGCTAGCGGTTAAATCAAGAACAAGTGATACATACTTTTTTCTAGCTTTAATTAAATCTGAATTGTATGCATCCAAGCTCTAGAAATTCAGGTAATTATGCTGAATGTCTCAGCAGAAGGGTGTGGCAATAGTTCTTTATTCCAGTGGAGCAACATCTGGAAACGATTTCCTTTATTTTGTTACAAAACAATTCCTTAATGGGGAACAGTATCTGAGTGACATAATTCCAAAGTGATGCGTGTTTCTCCTAGATAAATCAGTGGCTATTAAACACAAAATACCCCCCACAGAGCAAAAAGCAGTTTCATCCATCTTGTATATGCTCAGAACTACCACCATACAATATAATCCCTCACTAGGTATAGGATTTATAAAAGCATTGCAATTACTTCATCTGTTTAGCTTAATTATCTTCCATTAAGCTGCCCAAACAACTAACAGTTTATTAATGGTAAATTAAAGTTTCAAAGACGAACAAGTTTAGGAAAGCATCAGATAGCAATGCTCACATCTTGAGCTGCATTTCAGAGCTGAAGGCGATGCATTCTGCAAGCCACAGGAAGAAACCTGGCCGTGCCATTTTAGTTCAGCTTCCTTTTTCATATATTTGTAATAAATTTAAAGCGTGTATGAGTGCGTGTATCCTTGCATAAAGGCATCTGTTTTGTACTTAGATGGGTCTTACTTGATATACTAATATTCATCTTAACTGTGTCAGTGGCCTTATGTGTTACTCTGAATATAAATGATTAGTTCATCTCACAGTATAAAACAATAGACAAGAAAGACTACCATCAAAACCTGCTGGTAATTTCACGTGCTCATTCTGACTTACATTAATGTTCACAGTACCAAGTATTTTAGAGCAAAACAAATATAGCTTTTGTTATTCCATGTTTCAAATGCATTTCTCATAAGCCACAGTCTCAAATCCCACACAAACACCAAAATCAGGACCCAATTATTAACTGTACATAGGTAACACAATAATTACCTATAGAAAGCCTAACAGAAGTAATTTGCCTGGCATTATGCAGGGTCTCCAGCAGAGACAGGAGTAGAGTCCGCTTCCTGAAAGGCAGAATTTCACTGGCTTAATAATGACTCTGTCCGTTCCATCCCTGTGCATCTCACCTGACTGGCTACTTGCAGCTTCTGCCACAGCCAAGAAAGAACCTCCTCTGGAACGGGGCAAGGGTCACATAGGAAAAATAACTGGCAATCTTACAAATAACTCTAATGTAATGTGTGTGCTCCAGGACTTGAGGCAACCTTATGACATTGTGTAAGCTGAGAGCCTTGGGAAAAAGAAAAAAAAATCTTCTTAAAGCATAAGAATGTCAGGTAGCACTGTCATGACATCTGTTTTCTACCAACAGGGTCAGATTCTCTACATTCTCTGCACAGATTTCTACTCTGAGTTAACTGAACTGCTAACAGCACAGTAAATTATCATCCTCCGCGTGGACTTGCAGAGGGGGAGGAGATACTAACTTACGGATGCTTTTCCCAAACATTTACTGATAGGAGAGGAATGACAAGATGACAAGAATTTGGATACCATATGAAATTTTACTAGGGAGTGTGCTTGCCACTTAAGCACCCTCTTCTGTATATTTCATTTTCTGTCTCTTTCTTTCTCTACCCCAGCCCTGTCTCTTCCTCCATGTCCAAGTCTGCTGTTGCTGCAGTTCTTACTTTAACTACAGTACCTGCTCAGGGAGTCATTCAGTTCTGTGTTTCCTTCAGCAGTAAAACCTGATTGAAAGGTCTCCCTCCCAGCTTTGCACTCCTGCTAAAGCCCTGCATTTTTGCATTCCCTGGAAAATGCAATGCCTAGGGCTACGCATTGATCCAAATGTTAAACTTTTCTCCAAAATTAGAAGATGGAAAAGGTTTGTGTTGTCTCAAAAATGCTTGAAATCATCATAGAAAGAGCTGTATGACAGTGAGTCATAACTGCTACACTCTGCTGTGCATGACAGTAGCATTGCAAGGTTTGCCTGTTTCTATACAATGTGCAGAAAGATGGAAAGATACAGTAAGAAAACGTTGCCATCAGCACAATGATTTTTGCTGGCGACAGTGATTTTGGCAAGAAAATTGAGGCAATCAGCCAATAACAGGAAATCTCCCCAAACTGTAACTCGTATTACAGAAGCTCTTATGATCCAGTTTTGTCCTTATTTCAGTATAAAACCAGGATATTTAGTCATCCTTAGTAAGAAAAATCATGCTTTTAAAAATTTCTTTTTAATGGCTTACAGATTGAGCAATTTAAAATGTAAGTTGTTCGTAGAATATTCATTCAGTGTGATTTCTGCTGCAGAGGAGTCCACAGCTTAAAGCATCAACTGCAGGCAGATGTATTCAATTAGCTCTAGTGTGAAAACAAATTTAACCTGTACGACATATGAAAAGCCATAAGACAAAATATGCACACTCTGTGAGCTCTGCCATTCCCTGGTGGAAATGAGCCAAAACCAAAACCATTTCAAGTTCCCTGAACTCTTATAGTTTGGGTATAAGTAGCACAAAAATAAAATCACACCAATTTTAGTTAAAAAACACAAAACAAAGTCTAGCTTACCAGACAGCTTACCAGTCTGCCTCACCAGTAGTTCGGGCCATATACATGTCAAAACAGTTGTTTGATCTGCTTTAAATAAGTCTCTAAAAGGGAACAGTTAAGGATCTATGAATGTGAAGGTAAATAATTCCTTAGAGTTATCTTACGATTAGCAAGGAATTATTTAAGTCAGAGACTTGTTTAGCACCAGAAGCAGGTGCAGTTTCGCTGCAGTTGGAAGTTTCCATAACAATAAGCAGAGTGCCAATTAAAAGCCAATTAGTCATGGATATTACTTTAAGGTCCAGTTCTTTCCAGCCCTCTACTCTTCAATTCCCCTTCTCTGGAGCTGTCTATTCTTCTCATTACAAAGACCCGAACATGCTTGGGACTGTGTGCCTGTCACCAGGGAGACCTCGCTGCACCCAACACAAATGCTTCCCAGGCACCTCCAGAAACACTTGCCCCTCTGATCTTTGCCCTAAACAAATGTGCTGTTTATTCACATTTCTTCTCATTTATGAAGACCCATTAGACGCTGCATGAATACTAATGAGAAAAGAATTTAATCTATGCTTAAGAATGAGTGGAGATTCCACTTTTATGCATTTACCATGACAGTGAATGCAGACTGCTTGGCCTGTTTCATTATGCTTGTTCTTTAAATCCTGGGATCTCCCTCAGTTTAAAATTAAGTGTCTGGATCTAGCACTAAGCTTTGCTGAACAGTAAAAAGCTCCTAGATAAGAAAAAATAACGTAGTGTTAAATAATATGATGAGAAATCAGATTATGGTGTTTCCACCATCAAAAAACATCACTGTGCCTCCATTCATGCCTCCATCACCTCACTTGGGATGACAAAATATTGTGTACTCCAGTAGTGTGGAGCATGAAGCAAAATTCTGCTCTGTTTTGCTTGCATCTTCTTTTAAGTTCAGAAAAAATTGAGAAAATCCAGCCACAAATTTGCTGCCTTCTTGAAATACTGCCCAGACTCAATGTGGGATTCTATTTTCATGTTAAGCAAACAGTCCCTTTCTTCCTGTAGACAGCAAAGATTCATTACTATAATTAAATTTACTCTTCTAGTTCTGTGCCCAAACTCAGAGGAGAACCTTCAGTCCATCTCACATTGAGTGTCTAGCAATGGTTTTAAAGGAATGCCCAACTTTTCCTTGCATCAATATGAGCATCAGCAGCTCCCTTTCCCCCTCCCCACCACTTTCCATACAGTCAAAAAGACTTCTGGCTCTGCCTCTCTGATCTTTGGCTCCAAACTTGCTGCACTATTGCCTTACAAAGTTTTGGATTACAGGAACGAGAAACAATTGTTTATACATCCCTTCCTTAAAACTCCATTGCACAGGACATTCCCCATCCCTGTTCCTCCCTGCACGTTGGTCCTTTCCCTTCACCTTCCCCAGTCACTGCTATGGATAAAGCAGCCGGCATCACATCATTCTGGATGCCTGGCAAGGCACACCATGGCAATTTATCTCCAGTGCAGTTATTTCCAATAGACCCTTGACATTTTATTTTAGCTCATCAAATGGAAGATCTCTTGGGTATTTTGTTTGTTTTCTTTTAAAAACATCCATATTTACTCACTGCCCTCCCATGTTTTCTTCATCTTTATCTGGCACAAAAAAGCTCTGGAATTCCAGCTTGTCTGGCCATGTGTTCCTTCACACACATTTAAAATCTGCTCAATTTCCAAACTTCTTGAAATAGTTGCACTTGCTATGCTTGGTTTTAGAAAACAAGGCTTAAGCTTTGCTGCAGTTTTATCTAGGGCATAAAAAATCATAGCTTTGCTGTATTTCTGCTGGGGAAACTAAGGCATAGATGACAGAGCCTGTGCCAGATCTAAATTTTGATTCTGAAGCACCTGGGTCTGAAAACCCTCGCTCAAAGTCCACATTTTTCTAGCTCCCCAGATGAATATCTCCAGAGAAGAATGATACGGCCATCTTTCATCACACATTGAGCAGCAAGACCAAACACACCATCTGTATGGCTCTCTTTTTCTTTCTCAACATTTAAAGACAGCTGATGACAACATCTCAGGAGAATTACTATAGAAAAAAAATCGGAGATTGTACTTTGCATTTCATCAGCTAATTTTAAGTTCCCTTATAAGAACTGCAGAGAGGTGAAAGGTGTTATTTATGTCTATTCTGAAACTGGCCAAAATGGATGTAGGCTAGTATCGTAAGTCCTCACAGAGGCACTGAATTTTATGGGAAGGGCTTTAAATATATGTATTTTTTTCTTTTTAAATAAAAAGAAAAAAAATCAGAACTTCTCAATGTTCTTTGGACTGCAAGCTAAATTGAAATGAGGCTGCCAGATGTAATACGTTATTACCATCAACAGATCTCCCATTAAACATTACAGCACTTACCCACTTTAACATAAAGATTTTTGCAGTACTTCAATATCTTAGCCTTTTATGGGTTAGAAATTTTAACCAGCTTTGACATGACAGTTAATAGTCAATGAAATCTCAGTATCTCTATTTCTAGCTCCAGAAATCTCCAAACAGATGTAAGTTATACTGTAGCTCAAAATTAAAAGAACAATCCACAAATACCAGACAGCCATCAGAAGACCATCAGTGATTCCTGTTGGCTATCAGGCCTCAACTTATTTTTCTTTAGAAACAAAGGAAATCAGCATATTTCAGAAAAGTGAAGTGTAACATCCTTGTTCAAGGAAATATTACTATATTTCACATTTACTGACCAAAAACTAAACTCACAGCAAAACCCTGCAGTGATAATCCCAGGAGCCTCCATTTTGAATTCCCAGATTTGCTATTTGCAGGCTACTTAATGATTTCCCCCCTCCTTCCACTCCCTGAACTTATGAAAGCTAAATGACTGGCCAGGCTTCATTCTGGAGGCTGCTATTTCCCTTGACTTTGCAGGAAATCTGATTGTTGCTAAGTTTATGGTATTAACTATAAACAAAACACATCATTAGTTTTCATGCAGTCAGCTCTACTGGAGGGAGTGAAAAAGGAGCAATGCTTTCTAACGTAGTTTGCCTCAAGTTTCTATCCTAAAGATTCTTGAAATAGAGACTTTTTGTTTTGTTAGATTCCAGACTGTATTCACCTAGTGCACGTACGCTCTCACAGATAGCATGAGATCCAGTACTGGTGTGGTTCTTCAGAAACCAACAGCAGCTGTGGTATTTTAAACAAAAGCTGTCAGCACTACTTATCTCTAACTTGGCATCAGCTTTCCTATTACTACATCTCAAGCCTTGTTTCGAGCAGTAGTTGAACTTACTGGCAGGAAGTACTTGTAAGGTTTGCACAAAAATATTGTGTTCTACAACTCGCTTCAGCAGAACTAATTTTCCAAGAGTTTTAACTCAGTTTTTGCTGATGAACATTTAACGTGTTAAGTGCAAGGAATGTTCAGTATTCATCAAACCAAAACTAATCCTAGGAATTGTTTAGAGGGAACTTAATTTACTGTAAATCTGGATTTGTTTGGCCGCCTTCTGCATGTAGATAATTTGTGAACTACATTATGGCATCCTACTGGGAAAATAATGTGATGGTGCTATTGCGTGGTGTAAATGGGGAAGGATATTGATATTAAGTTTTGAAAGTAAACTGTTCTCTAAATTGTAGAAAAGGAAACAATAGAAAAGTACTCTATATGAAGTATATTACATTTCATTACACAGCATGCATGTGTACTGTATACAGCCATGTAATTAGCTCTACTCTGTTCATTTAGCTCCATATCCAAAAAGTTGCTTATTCCTACCTCTGAAAATACTTGATATAAATTTTATGTGTGGACTGATTTTCCATTTACCTGATATAACAGTGTTTTTATTACAAACATCTGGTTTTATAAATCCTTCATAGCTGTAATTTCACTAACATTTTGTGGGATTGAATTACGTATATATAGTGAAAAGAGCAAGACTGCTAAAATAAATTCAGTACTATAAGTTGTCTCAGTTTCATGAACTGCATTTCTGCTATTTTGGATGTAAGTAGGATCATCTAGATTCATTTCCTTTGTCACCAGTATTGCATACTGCCATTGTATTTTGTCTAAAATAACAATAGTGATAGCAATACTGTCTTTCAATGTATCCATTAGAACATTTTAAATTCAACTACATGTAAATTAACTCTGGATTATTCCTCCTACTTTGAATTTCCTTAAAGGTACTGCCTCAGTGCTGTTTTGCTAACTATAACTTCCTCAGTCCAAACAATCATTCTTCTTCATGAAGGAATGTCACGTGTGGCTCTGTTCACGTGTCATTCTTTTTGATTTTCCAGTCTCTTCATCCCCAGTACTCAGGAAACTTAGATCTGAGATGCCTGAAGGCACCTTCACGATGTTTTCTGTTCTTTATAACTCAGCACAGAATTAGAAGGCAGAACTATTGCATACTAATCTTAACTTTGTTGTTGAATTAACTGCATGGTCTTGTTAAAAGCTCCTGAAAACCAAATAACTCAGAAATCTCAGTCTCACTGAAAAGAATGGGACAAGTTTTGTACGCCTTTGTGAATGCAGACCATAAACTATGTATTTTTATATATAAGGTGTACTGAAATGCCTCACAAGGGCAGAATGAAAACCAATTATTGAGTATGTATAAAGCATTTGAACCTGTGAAACGCAACACTGCTGCCTATTACTGCTATCCATGTGACACCTCGTTCCCTGCAGTTTGATTCGAGGGACCCACAAAAAGCCTTTAATATTAGCATTAAGGAAGATGATGTTCCTGCAGGATTGCTTTCTATTACTGGTCCTTAGGCTGAACTGAGGCTTGGTTCAGTGCTGTAGCCTGACATTTATAAGCCTAAATACCAGTCTAAGTGACTGGATGCCAGACTTGCCACCCTAGCTATAAACGTGCTTATGTTAAAAATGAAGCATGCACTCTATCACTGACAGTGGAGAAGGGAGATTTTACAGCCAGAGTAGACTGTTTCCATATATATTTTCCAGATGTCCTTGACATGAACTAAAAGCTACAAGCAATATTTAGTTTTTATTACCTAAATATAAGAGTCGTTGAAATCCACCTTCCCTTGATTACAGCAAAAAAGGACTCAATGCAGGCCTTGGCAGTTTGATTGCACAAGCACTGAAGGATCACGACCCTATTCCTTTATAGCAAGCTTGAAAGTATTTTTCATTCATCACTCATGTGCCACACTGTGGACATTCATCTTGGTTTCTCCAAATTTCCTTTAAGTCCACCTTATTTCTGTCTTCCTTTTCCAGATCAGAAATTGTGAAATTTCAGCTTACTTCCACAAGCAGCCCAGAGCAGAAAGATGCAGCAGCTTTGTCAGATGGAAGATGCTGCTTCTCTGTTGTGCAACAAGATCGAAGATCTCCCACTGGCAGAGCTGGGATTTCTGAAAACGGTATCAAGCCCAGTACTCAACTATTCCCTCACCAGTTTTTAAGATTCTCAGCAGAAAACGAATTAGATATTAATCCACCAAGGCCACAGATAAATCTCAGTATAGCTTGAAATCCTAGATCTAAATAAAAGGTAACCACAGCTTTCTACTTCTCCCTCCCCACATAGTTTTGCTTCATGCAAGACTGAACGTGTCACTTAGAGTTACGATTTAATGCAACTGTTCTTCCCTCATACGATTCACCGTACCAAAACCCTCTTCCTTTCTTAAAAGTATGAAATTTTTATTTATTTAATTCAACAATAAAAACCTCAGAACATCAGCTAAAATTATTTACAAGAAAACCATTTGCAGTTGATATTCTGTATAGTCACAATATCTGGAAACGTTCAGACTGCTTCAGCAGCTCTGAAAAGATCCAACTTGCTTAGCACACGCAGCCCTAACCCCTGTCATAGCATCACTCACTTGAGATTCCTCATGGGACCGTGTGAAGCATTCTTTGAAAGTCTTCTAAGATCCTCAAGCTGGCCTAGACTGGCTCTTGCTAAAAGTGACCTAGACTAGGATTTAGTGGTACTAGGGCTTTCAAAGAGATAACAACTTCTGGTGGATCATTTAACTGCTGTAATCATGAGATATTTATGACAAAGCCAAACATCTCCTCCTCCCAACCTCTCTGCTCAGTGCCAGGTAGACAGCAACTGCAAAGTAAATGCAGCTTACCATCAGTGATTTTTGACACACCTCATTCAAAGATGACAAAAACAGTTACCTGAGATCAACTGCAAGTAATAACATGTCTTCACTGCAGACTAAGGGATCTACGCGTAATACATAAAATTAGATTTTGTGTATGTGATGGAGTTGGCAAGTGGCTGCTCAGGAATACAGAAAATACTGAATGTAAACATAATTAGCATCACAGCACGTTCTCCATTTGGCTACGCTTATAAAATTAACCTGCTTTCACCAATATTTTATTAAATCAGGCCAGCTCAAAGACAGATTTCGTGTCTGATATATGTCACAGTTCAAGTTCAAAGAGCTTTCTAGCAAAAGTTTCTCAAACAAATTAGAAAAGAAAAAATAAGTCAGAGCAAAACTGTAAAGTTGATCAAATTAAAAAAAAAAAAGTCTGGACATCTCAGATAAACCCAGATACACTAGATATATAAATCTAGATACAAGTTTATTTTCAAAAATCTTTAGTTTCACTTTAGCAAATATTAATTTCTTATAGCAGAAGAGCACTTGGATCAATGGAATTGTGTAAATTTCTCTGCACTAGCTAAGTTACAGATTATTGCCTAAGCATCATAATAATGAAGTGCTCCATGATTCTATTGATAGAAGAATTTTATTAAAATACTGCCTTTACATCAAGAGGGATACTTAAGAAGTTTGGCTTTTCTCTCTGGTTTCCAAACTTGCTAATCATAACCTACACGAGGGATGTCAAAGATAGCCTTTTCTACATGCGTTTTCAAACAGAGCAGAGGAAATTATCACGTAGGAAAGAAAAAGTATTAGGAATGTCTTAAGGTACATAAGGGTGAGGATACCTTGAGATTCATACGCCTGTTGTCTGTTTTTAAAAATCTAACTTGAGTGTCAGCTATACCAGGCACAACAATGATGCAGTGGATTACACATACCAGTGTGAAGCTGTGCAGTGACTCCATCGTGCTGTGCAGGATCAGTTCTTGTGGCTGCCGTATTTGTGGACTCTGATCGTTATCCATTCAGATGCCTATGGAAGAAAAAAAAAAAATCATAGGAAATAAGTTCCCCAGTAATGTATCACAGCTTGAGGTTATAAAGTCTTCTTGTTTCAGCAATGGACGGCCTCACAGAAAAAAAGTACTGCCATGTACTTCTATAACTTAGTTTTTACAGCGTTAGGATAGCAATAAAGATGCACAGAAATGCATTTTCTAATTAAAGAGCAATACTGCACGGAGCTAAGGCTTGTTCGCGTTCAGCCAGTAATTTATTGAACTCGTTAACCTATAAATTAGGTACATTGGACGCGACCGGAATCGAAACGGCATTAACTAGCACGTGCTGAGCGCTGACGGCGCGGCAGGGGCCGCCTGCCCTCGGCTGGCAGCGCTGCGCGGAGCCCGCAGGCCGCACGCTGCCGGGCTCGGTGGCGGAGCGCGGCTGCCCCCCGGAGGGGCTGCTGCCAGCAGCAGGGCCGTTACTACGTGAAGATTATTGGAACTATTTAACCAACTGGCAATGATTAAGGCAAATAACTTTGAAATTGAAAATAACGTTGAATGTACGAGCCAAGTGAACCTTGCTTATGCAGTCCTAATGTCTGCTTTTCAGGCACTGACTGCGTCAGATGGCTCCCAGTAAGCTGCAGGCATCGTAACAGCCAAGGTCGAGCAAATATCTTCTTGGGGTAGAAATAAGAGATAAATACTATAGCTTTTCTAAGATGCAGCTTAAAAAATATTGAAGTATTTCTCTAGCAGTGGATATGTACTCATATATGTTACGGACACGTCATCAATAATAAATTCGGTACATGAGGAGGCATTAGATTTATGTGAAACAGATACACCTAAGCTTGATGCCTACAGATCAAATGTTATAGTTACATATGTAAGTCAGCGTCCCTACAAAACACAGTAAGACAACAAATCAGAGAACAGTTAATTCGAACTCCTACACTCAAAACATGCATTTGGATGGTGAAAAAAAAAAAAAAAAACAATACTAACAAGTACAACAGTTTTATTCCTGCTGAAGATCATATATTCAAGCTCATATGTGAAAGGTAATTGTGCTCTTTTAATAATATATTGTCCCTTCTCACATATACTTAAATGAAAGCGAAGAGAACAGCTGTAGGTTACCTGCAAGAGAGTACTGAAATATTCAATGTTCTTAAAATGATAATCTTTACCGAGGCACCATTACCCTAGCTTTAAGCCTCTTTCCACAGCTGATGGAAGACCCCGTGCTGTGTCTTACCCAGGCATTTTAAACCTCTGTGGCACCAGTTGAAGTTGTCACAGCTGTGGTACATTGGGGTTGTTTGTAGCTGAGCAGCTGTTGGTTTCTCAGCAGATGAGCAGCTGTTCCGGGCAGTGGAGGGCCAGGCGGCCTCTGATGAAGAGGAGGAGAAGTGGGCAGGAGACCAGCAACCCCAGGCGACCCACGTAAAGGAAATACTGGCCAAGCTCCCTTGCTGCAGCAGTGGGTATGTTTCTGAGATTTGTTTTACCTCAGCCCTTTGAGAATATTACCTCATGATCTGTGGGCACTATGGCTTCAGTAAGAGGCAGTAATCCTGTAGAACCAAAATCAGCAGGCCCATGTGCAGCACAGGGGAAACAATGACTTAAATGCACCCACCTAATCCTAATCAGCATCAGCTGGGACCTACTCATTACCTGCTCTGCCAAAAGTTTTGTGGGAAGGTTGGTTTTGTTTTTTTTTGTGTTTTTGTTTTTTCATTTTTTTTTTTTACAAACACAGATCTTCACCATGAGTTTTCACTCACTTTTTTCTTCATATATACACATAGATGTGATGAAAAAAAATGGAAAAAGCTCATGTCTTACTTGGAGACCAGCAATGCTGACAGCTACGAAGCCACTGTGGAGCTAGAGGAGCAAATCAGCCAGCTCACTGAGCAGCTGGAGCTTAAGGGACACCAAGTGAAGAAACTGGAATCCAATATGGAGGAGGTAACAGGTGCCAAGCGTATGGGGAAGCAGTTGTTTATGTGTCTTTAAGTGGCTACACCTGTATCCATATGCATTTACATTTTGTTCTAGCCATTCTGCTTTCTGTTGCTGGTGTTCCTCTCTGTGCTGTTCATCTGCAAAACTATGCCATGCTTCCCTGTGACACGTGCATTTCCAGCATGGCTCCAACCTGAACCTCCCATTTCTTTGGAGGGTGAAACATGCACCAGCTGCAGTCAAACCCAAGCTCTTCAAATGCCATCCTTTACTGAACTGGCCTAAGATGTTCACTGATACTGTGTTTGGGACTGGTACTACTGCAGCCCAAAGAGCAGCATGCTAACAATAGGGTTACAGTCAGCAGCTGTCAGTGGCCCCTCAGCTCTGGATGATGCACGCTTCATGTCCTCCTACTCCTGTGGGAGCACAGCAACTCCTCAAGAGATCCCTCCAGCTGACTGAGATGCAGACGTTCACTGTTTTTCAATCCTTAAAATCATCTAACTTAGTTTGGCCAGTTCTGAGACAAAACTAGCACGTTTGTAAATTAAAAAAAAAAAAAAGTTCTCAGGTTTAGCAGCATGCTCACCTTTGCTTCAGCAGGGGTTATAACCACAGTAGTTAAAATCCTCAGTGCAGTATGCTGGTTGTCCTGTGTGATGTTACTTTTTAAATACTGCAAATGGCAGCCATTGAAAGACACAGATTTAAATACTATCAATCTTTCTGTGGAACAAAATAAGACAGATAGCCAACTCATGGTGATGTGAATTTAAAATCAGAAAGATTAATCATTTTGAGCCTGGTAGAAATTTATTCTTATTACTTTTACTTACATGCATCTCATGTACAGCTTTTGGTATTTTTTGTTGCTGCAATACAGACAGACAAGTAATAAGTAATTTCTTTCCAAAAGCTTACTGTTCTTGTAATCGGCACAAAATGAACTGGAAGATTGAGAAATGCTCTCTCACATCTGACTTGTAAATAAATATATTGGTTGAATAAACAAACCACTAAAATGCTTTCTCTGACTTGAAAAAACTACTGTATACATTGCTCTATGTACTTGTTTGGACTTGCTCGATGCTAAAAGATGAGACAAATAACAGCAAAGCTTACAAGTAACAAACTCAGCAGGCAAGTGAAAAGCAACGCTCTCAAACACTGATTAATAATTGATCCCATCTAACACTGTAAAACCAGGGGATGAAACAGCTGTGAATTTTTGGAAAGTCTACTTTATGCATAAAAATAATGACATTTTTTTTCCTTTTGTGTAACTTCGTATGACTGTTCCTGCTCTCCAGGGGAATATAACTACTTCCTGTGTTTAGTGAACTTCTGTGGCAGGTGCAGAGGCATCCTGCAATGTAATAAAGGAAACCTTCTGTTTAATTCCCTGAAAACCTTACACAGCCTCTAGAGCATTTGTTATGTCTCAGTCAGACTGCTGCCACACTGGGGGTAACAAAGTTGGCTCAACATACAGGAAAATGTTAGTTTCTTCATCTAAAAAGGGTGTTCAGACAGTGATGCTTAAATCACTGTTTGGCAGATGGACCAGATTTAAATGATTCAAGCTTCTGTAGCTGTTCTGAGCTGTATAGTTCAGAGGACCTGGAAAGCCTCACGAAGTAAAGCACATGGAGAGTTAATGTAACAGGGAAATTTCCATCTGATGGAGCAGTGACAACTAACAGCCAACATTTAGCACTGTCAGAACTAGTACAACCTTCTAGAAGGCTCATTGTGAATCAGGGATACATTTATTTTTTCACTCTGATGATATTTGTGTGTTAGGGAACTGAAATTCTTTCCTATTTTTTAAAAATCCATTAGTATACAAATTTCCACAAATAAAATCTATTAAATACTGCATATACTAAGGCTTGCAGTTATTCTAGTTCAGTTCTCTCTGTAAATACTCCCTAAAACTGCAATAAAGATAAAAGAAGACAAACAAATGCCAGCAAATTTGCCATTTACCCCACATGATTTTGGTTTTCAGTGTAATGTTAATAAACAGATTTAGATTGTATTTGCAACAAGAAATTTCATTAACTCGTCATTTCAGAATGCTGGGCACAGCAATGAATGGGAAATGAAGTTCATAAATAAAACTGAAATCTGTCAGTGCTCTCAAAAGTCCAAAATTGACATATATGTGACATACTTTCCAGAGGATGCTTTCCAGGCTCAATTTACCAAGTTAGCCATGCATCTGCAACAGGCATGGGTCTGTGGCAAGCAAAGATATTTACTTTGTCAAAAGGTGTGGTGGCTTTCTAGTACGGTATTAGTCACTTAAGTTCTGCACTGAAAAGCAATGTTCAAATCCTTAACATTTTTTCACAGGTAGGTTTGAGAAAACCAGCAGGTTGGTTCAGCTTTGGAAGGTCCAGGTCAAAGAAGACCACTCCTGCCTAGAATTTCTGTAGAGCATTCTAAAGTCTTGCTGAATCTGGGCCTTTGTGTGCTTAGCTGCAAAGCATGCCAGTGTTTTGCAGAACGAGAATCTTAGAAATCATTCTGTTGGACTTTTTTTTTCCTTAAGGCAAAAAGAAGAAATTGGCTAATTACGTTCTTCTTTCAGTGAGTAAAGAGATAACTGACTTGTAGGAGCTGCAAGACCAAAACACGACCATACTGGTGAGGGCATACAAATCAGTTCTGTTTTATAGAGGACTATAGGAATGCAAAGGGTCAGAAAGCTGAGGTAGGAATGCCAGTACTTAAAATTTCTGAATAGTCTGCTAGCATCCAGTCTTGAATGAACTGCCATTATGTGCAGGTGCGAAGCATGCATTTCCTAGCAACTATTGATTTTTTATATAGTACATTAAAGAAATGTACTTTTCAAGATCATCTTCTGGAGTGAACTGACATTTATCAGATAAAGAGGAAAACTTAGCTTTGCCATTGTTAGGCAAGAAAGTTAAAAGCTCCAGTGCTTTTAATTTCCTGTGTCATTATCCAGATGAAAGGCCCATTGCTAACTGAACTGCAGCAAAAGGTGGAGGAAACCGAAATGCTGAAGATGGAGCTACAGATGTTGGAGACTGAGAGAGTTAGGCTGTCGCTGGTGGAAGAAAAGCTCATGGATGTTTTACAGCTTCTTCAACAGCTGCGAGACTTGGTATGGCAAAAAAGTAGTCCAGTAACCTAAACCTGTTTCTGATAGTATTCTTTTCAAACCGAAAAATAATGCTCATTCATTCCGTTCAGCACAAAATCCTTTACACCAAGAAATATTTTTACATGCATTTGCCCTTGGAACTGCCCAGTGATTTCTGAAAACTTTTCAACTCCTCAGGATGACCTTCCCAAAGAGCCCAAGAGGTCTCCTTGGATCTAGGTCTTTAAGTTCTCGTTATTTAGAGGAAACAATGAGAATCTCCCTTTGAAATTACATGATCGGCATGGACTACACAGAGATGTGGTAAAATGCAGCAACAGCACAATCCCCTTCAGTGCATTATATGACATTATGGTGAAGGAAGTGAAAACATTTGTCAAGTACTTAGGTAAGCAGACAGTGGCCTTCCAGGCTGGAATTTGGCTAAGACACCCTCATCTCTTATTTCAGTAAGATAAGTACAGGAAACTTTTTATGTATCAGTCTCAAGTCACAAGTTGTAGAAAACTAGGAAGTGCACAGCCCATGAGAGCCTGTGCAGGAGCACCAGCACACTGTGCTCAGCCTCAGGCACCACCTGCTGTACTGCACCTGCGCACAGCAGCAGCTTCGGCCTTGCCACAGCAGCTGATCGGAGGGAGCCTGCCTTCACAACGCACAGGGTCCCAGCACCCACAGAGGCCAAAGCCTCAGCCTGAACCTGAGGTCAGTGTTCTATAGGTGGATAAGAGTCTGGCTTCTCCCGAGCAGTTTAGGAAGTCTGTAGCAAAATTTAAAAAAAAAAAAAAAAAAAAAAAAAAAAAAGCTGGGAGCCTTCTTTTTTTTTTTTAACTGCATCCTGCAGTAGCACTGATTCACTATTAAAGCAATAATACCCTTTCTCATATACCAATATCATATCTTTCTGTGAGAAGTTTCTTATCTAATTAATAATCCAAAGATGGATTTATAAAGGCGGATACAAGGATATCCCAGAAGTACATAGCCAGTGTGGTAGGCCTTTAGAAAACAAATCTCAGTTTCTTATTTGGGGACCGATAATGGCCAGCCAAAAGACAGGCAAACTGGATAATCTGCAGGACATGGGGTATGCTGGGAGCCATACTGTACTGCTGGGAGCTCATTTCTTTGATAATGAGTCAGAATTCTCCTCAGTTTTCAGCAAAGATTTGCCTCATCTGTGTGAGATGAGAATGCTTCCTCAGATGAGTACTGTGCTCTGATGGAAGCACGTTCATGTTCCACTGATGACTCCAGGGAACAAGTGCAATATCTTATAATGTGGTAACTTATTTTAGCACTTGACAAGGAAATTCTCCTTTCATATTGGAAGTCTGACACATGCATCAGTAACAATCCAGTGGAGGATTAAACTAGTAGCAATTAAGAGTGGCAGCCAGCTTAATAACCTTTTGTGTCAAGACTTCAGCGTGTCATTCACTGGTCAGTTATATTATTGCAAATCATTTCTGCTTAGGAGACAATCCATCACCCAATGTGCCATGTCTTGGTGAAAATAGCACTTAATGCTAATCATTGCTGGAAGTAAGCCACCACATGCTGCCAGCTTCCATAGCTCAAATACAGGCAATGATGCTGTTAGTGAACAAGATGATTAACAGCATTCTCAGTAGAATTTACCAAGGATCCCCTAAATCTCTAATGTGTTACACTTCAAGCAAAAGGAAACTTATTCATCAGTAACTATAGTTTTAAGTGTCGCTTTCCCAGCATATTACATATTCCAAGTATCTTATTTGCAACAGAATCTACTAGAAAGCAATGACTTTCCAAAGGCAAGCACGCTGTCAGGGCTATTAAAAGCTCACAATGTGTTGCAGAGATCCTGTGTAATCCCAGCCCGCCACAAAAGTCTCCTTCTCTGGAGATATTCAAAACCTGCCTGGACGCTTTCCTGTTCAATCTACTATAGGGAGCCTGCTTTAGCAGTGGGGTTGGATGATCCCTAAAGGTCCCTTCCAACCCCTAAGATTCTGTGATTCTGTTATTTTTTGATTCTGTGAACCTGTTTTTTCACTATGTGCCAGCCCCGCTGGGGAAGATATGCAGAAGACAGAGACCGACTTCAGTAAGCAGTGACAGTGTTGGCTGAGCTGCTGGAAGGTGCATCATCTTTCCTCCAGAACAGCTTCCATCTAATTTCAGTTTGTGAAGTTTTAACAAAAACAATCTGTCCCTACAGACCTGGAGGCTCTAAGTGCTAATTAAAATAATTGCAAGACCATTTTCCATAAAGCATGCATTAGCATCTAGTTAACAAAATTAAGAGTTTGTTTTCCACATTATTATGAACATCCCAACAAATTTCTAATATAAAACCATTACTAAAGCAGACTGTCCAAATCCTATGTAGTTTTTACAGACCTCTCACTTTTGCTAATGATTATTACATCTCAATCTCAAGGTAATAGCAGGCCTAACACATGACATATACAATCTCTTCTGATTTGTCTACACCTGAAATAGTCCCCTGTAAATCTTAGAACAGATGGGGCTTAGAAGCTTCCTTCTGAGATAACACTACAAAGTTTGACCATCTATTTTCCAACACAGGCTTAGCAGAGGCCTCAACAAACATTTGTCATGCATGCCCTCCTTACACTTCTTGCCATCTAGATTTGTTTACGCACAAGCTTCGTAAAACTACTTTACACTGAATGTCTACAGATTCTCTTTTTACTGCCATATTAGGGGACAGGGACCCTCCACAAACTGCTATTGTTTGAGCAGTATCTAAGTTAAAGTGCATGAAAATAAAGTCAGTACCAGGTCTTGCATTACCAGGATTCAGCTTCATTTTGTTTTGATTTTTCAAATGCAAATACATTGTGCATAGATTTTACTGCATACAGTTAAACTGGTGAAGAACATAATTGTGCCATATTATTTTGTTTCTTTAAAGAACGTATCTAAGCGAGCCTTGGGGAAAATCTTGCTGAACACTTTGGAATCCTGTCATGACCCCCAACATGGTAAGAAAGTAAATCATGCATGAAGACCAAGAAGCATGAAAATATTCCTTTTGGGAAAAGCACTAGATAATGAAGAAACGAGTATGAAAAAAGTATTTCAAATGCTGGGGGATAGGGTGGGGAGAAAGAAATACTATACAGGAAGATTACCAATAGACAATGATGCTTTCTAGTCTACCACACATCAGAAACAGAAAAGCATCCAGGGCTTTTTTTTGGCTATATTGTAATTGGAATTTGGCAGAAGGGGAACAGTTCAGTATTCCACTAATGTCATTAGGACTTCATTCAAAAACATGACACTGAATATGTAAGCCAGCTATTTATCAGGTTCATATCTGGGTGCATGTCATATTCCTGTTCTGCAACACCAATAAGGGATAAAAAAAAAATTTTTGTAAAGCAAGTGCTTCAACCTTGAACTCCTCTAATAATCTTTCATGTTCCCCTTATGAAAATTAAACTCATCTCCCTTGACAGTGGCCCAGCGTACCAGAGCTGCCTTTGTAGGAGCTGTACAGGGATCACAGCCCAGAGGTTTACACTTGATTATTTTGTTCCTATTAGCAGAGCATTTGTACTTTCATTCAAAAAAGGAACATTCTGTACCAAGCCTAAGAACATGGTTTGTAGGGGCTTTTAACAGGGAGACAGTAGTCAAAGACAAGATTACAGAAGAGTAGACGTGGCCCGAGGGTTTGATTTTGGAGAATATTAATAACAGTGATTTAGGAAGAACAACATACAAAGCATCCTGGGTTTTCCTGCTCCAAAGCCTTGTTATTAGTGTGCAGCAATTGGCTCCAAGACACCAACACAGGGAGAAATTGTATCTGACCTATAGATCAGATACTGTCTTGTCAAACACGAGAGGAGACTGGTAGAATCCACACTACACATGTCCAGAGGGTACTACTACTTGTGCTGCAGGGGAATGCTGACACCACACGATGCTGCTGAAACAAATTACCTCCCTCTGTAACTGCAGCACAGTTCAGCTTCCTAAAACAAGTGAAATAGTGAAGTAGCCTTGTGAAGCTCTTTGTACATTCTGCATCACCACTGCCATAAGCTCTTCACCTTTTCTGCTTTCCATTCTCTGACTGTGCACTTAATGTGACTTAAGCAGCTTTCTTAAGTCTTTGAATCAAACATTTTCTTCGTGTTTGACAAGACTAAGTAAGTGGATAGTTGGATGAGCAACTTTTTACTGTGATACAAAGTAGTATTTTTTATAGAAGTATGTGAGAACTCAATAAGCAGTGAGTGAAGCAAAGAAAAACAGTAAAGAAAACAGACCATTTTTACAGAAATGGGAATTCATCATTTGATCTCAGAATGTAGATATTGTTTGTTAATTACTTGCAATGGTACCCGTAAAGAAGACGGCTTGAGTTATGATAGTTAAAGTGCAAATTTCTGTCTTTGTTCAAATAATAATGTTTGCAATTTTCTTTTTAAAGGAAAAGCCCACCTGTTTGAAGTCCTAGATACTCTTTACCATGAGTTGACAGCCTGTGAAATCTTACAAAACCAGCCTCTGGAGAAGGCTCAGAGTCGCCAGTCCTTGTCTAACCCACTGGTCATCTCCTGCTGAGCAGCAGTGCAGCTACAGCCACACAACCAACTGAACAACAGCTCTCATTCATTCAAACATGGGATGAGTGAATAAGATTTCTCAAATTCAAAGTAACTCAGTAAAGGAGAAGAGTAATAGAATAATTAAGCCATGATATCAAACATCTGCTACTTCTGGGAAGAGCATCAGTTTCTCAGCTAACATCACGTCCTCCCTTAAGTTAAAGAGCATTACCTTACGTAGCAGCCTTGCAAGATGGCCCCGGAACTGAACTGGTTAACCAAATGAAAAGAATTCCGAATACATCAACCTGACCCATTTAGATTTACAGCCTGGTTACACACTGCCTGAGCACAAATCCTAGATTTTGTGATAACTCAATTCAAAAGCAAAAGTCTGCCTATGTATTCAGTGTCAAGTAAACTGCTTCTGTAACATACAAGTAACCAAATGACTGTATTATAAACATATACTCAAGTGTATGCCAGTAGTGCAAGTCTTAAGGACTCATGTATAAAATATATTTGTGTGCGTCTGTATATGTGATTCAATTATTCACCTTATTTAATGCTAAAGATAGATTTGTTACTGCTCTGCTGAATTTTCTATTTGCAATTACAGAGATGCCTTCAATAGCCTTTGCTGATGAAAGGCTTAGATTTTATATTAAAATTTGCATTTTACTTCTTGAAAAAGGTATAGTACAACGTTGCTCCCAGGCCTTGAGGAAAGGACTGAAACATTCACTTTGCAGCAGTTGCCACTGTTGCACTAGTAAATGCCATATGCAGTACCTGACCTTGTTTTCTCATTTAATTTCCCTCAGTGCAAGTGGACAGACACAAAGATAGGCCCCGCTAGCAAACAAATTAAAGTAAAATGCTGAGCCTAAACCATGGTGTCATTTTAATCAGCAACAGAATAATTCCTGGGGGCAAAATTGGAAAAAAGTATAATGTTGCTTCCATAAGACTTTCACTGTTTCATTCAACTATCAAACACAGAAACTAAAGAAGCAGAGTCCTTAAACAATTCGGTTGAATTATTCTTATTTTAAAAGTTCACTGGAGATCTTTTAAGAATATGAATTTATTTCCCTGAGATAGTGCCAGCAATTAAATTAGACCATTCAATTCAGAACTCTGCATATATGAATTTTTTTCCATGAAAATCGATTTCGTATGAAAAAAAAAGATCTGTGCCACAATCCAATTTGGGGATTAAGAGGATTTCTATTTCTTTCATTCGTTCTCATAATGCACTCTATAGCTTATACATGCCTAGGACTTTCCCAGGAAGAGAGAAAATGTCATGAAATTATTAAGCAGGATCTATGTGTATATTGGGCAGTAGGGGCACTTCAGAAATAGGATTATAATGCACATACATGCCTGATTATAGCTCCCTTCATGTATTGCAGGATTCTATCAGCATCCAAAGTAGTAGTATTTACTGTATCCACTCTAGATATACATATGCATGTGTACTTGTATTATATATACTTCAATATGTCTTAATAGTGCTATATTAATTGTATACTTTTTGTATCTTTTTCACCACTGAGTTTCTGCTTAACCTTCTCATCTATTTCTAGAAACTTAGACGTAAGCAGACTGATGTGCTGATGACAAAAGAGGGGAGGAGCAATGCAGTCTGAGTGAGTACTGCCTGCCTTATCCAAGCAGCAGTTGAGCTGTAAAAGGAAACTGGAAAATGTCACTGGAAATGTAAGCTGGTGTTAAGGGAGTAGCAAACAGCTGAGATAAATGGAAGATTTTGTGAATAAACAAACACCATTTAACTGACATAAGAAACGCCTAAATCATATCTTGTTAAGTTAGCTTCAAATACCAACATCTTTATTTCCTTACAAAATGGCTATATCAAAATGATTTTTGATACATCAGCATATCCTGATTAATCTTTTGAGTTGGGCTTCTCTTTGTTATTTTCAATGTAACTGGAGAAGAGTTTTCATTGCTGCAGCAATTCATGTGCATACAAAAAAAGTTGATTATTTTAACTTCAATAGGCAATTTACATGGAGCAAGTCAGACTTGCAGTATTTCCTAAGAAGAATGTGTTCTTCAGGATGGATCAAGAGGCAGCCCTCAGTCACATCCTGTAAATCAGAACAAGGCACTGTACTAGACCTTCTTTATTGACCTTAAAATTGATTATTTTCTAAAATACTTTTACCTCAGTGTTTTATACTAAGTCTGTCAACCTCAGTGTTGCTGGGGCTGATAAATATTTAAGGTGAAGCTGTATAAATCTGTGATTTTTAGATCAGTGTAACTGAGAAATTTCTAGCTCTGCCTCAAAAGCAGGTAGGCTTCAACAGCTTAATTTATTATTTGGAACTCATTCAAAAGAGACTATTTAGTAATCCTGGGAAGCAAACCCAAAGCCCTAGGTTTTCTGGAGACTTCCTTCAGTCTAGTTACCACAGCAGATTTCAGCTACTTTTTATTTAAAAAAAAATAAATAAATCTTGCCTTTTGTAGTGTTTGAATTTTTACCAAATAAACAGAAATACCTGATCATGTCTCATTATTATCTTCACCACATTCTAAACATTCATGTGGGAGCAGTGATGACCCGCACTGTTGGCTGCATAACAAATACCTCCTTTGAATAGCCCTTGCAGTAACATATTCTGCGATTTCTCGTTAGCATGTAGATCTCAGATTTTCAGAAATGACTGCTTCACATCGCAGGGCACATACCACCATTTTGTAAAAAAAATTCCCCACATGACAAAAGCTGAAAAGATAACAAAGCACACTCAAGAGCCTTCCATATAAAAAGTACAACTACAAACCTATATCACAGATCTCTGAAAACTCTTTTATTTCAAGTTTATTACACATTAATAAAATGGTCATTTGCTTCCATGTTTACTTATCAGTTGAGAAAAAACTCACAGAGAAAGCACACGTGCTGTAAACATAGCAAGTGTAATTGCCCATCTGAAACTTTGCGTAACTAGTCAAAACCCCTCAGAGCATACCTTCCCAGCATTTCTTTGTTCAGTAGGAAGAACCATATGGAGGAGTACATGTGGCATGCTACCAGATGAGACCAGAGCTCTGCTGCACATGTTCCAGCTGGTAAAAGGTCACTTAGGTCTTGGCTGTAGAAGATAACTAAACTATTGTCTTTGTTTAGAAAGCTAACACGCATCTATAAAAGGGCTAAAAAGATGTAATTATGCTGGATTTGAAGCACTGTAGTTGAACTCTGGCCTTATATCATGCTTGAGATTTTATCCTGTCACCAGCATGCTCATTCCAAATTCTAGATTTTATTTTTTTGCCAGACAGTAATTCCATTCTTAGAGAAAATACAGAAAATTTCCTTTGAGTTACGTCTGCTGGAACTCCCTAATGTAATTAATTCCCCACAGAGAATTCCTTCCTCACTGCTAATTGCAGAGCAGTAAGTCCTCAGGCTCTCAGATGTTATGCTTTAACGCTGATGTCCACCCTTCCCCCAACGAGCTGCCTGGAGTGATCCAACACTTCTAACCTCACCCCTACAAGTCTCAGGGATTGCTCCCTTTTCCTGCTCACACATCCTCCAAACCTGGTGGTTTAGCTCTCATCCACTTTGCTCACAAGAATATATTTGTGCTTCCTTGGTCTTAACAGCTTAGTGTTAGATCTCCACAAATTGTGACCAAACACACATCACTTATCCACTATAATTTATTTACCCAAAAAGTGAAACTTAGCCCTAAGAAGGAAGCTGGGACTTTGCCTCCACTGATACCCACTATACTCCCACCAAAACAAGCCTTCTGATTTCACTTCATTCTCTTAAATACTTTCTTCTCCCAGTGCGCTTCTCAGTTATGGTTTGGCATATTTCTAGCTGAGAGTGAGCATTTTGGGGCCTGCAACATCTCTAGCATAAGTTACATTTTTCAAGTAGAGTTTCCTCCTCCATTTTTTGCTTAATATAAGTTATGAACTATTAATGTTTTAAACGCCACCTGATATATAAAGTTATTTAACAATTAAACCATTTGTTTTCACTGTACTTCTCTCTGAAGCAGCTGAAAGTGACCTCTTGTCACTTACTGAATTTACAGAATTTTAGCACCAAATGAATGTAGAAGTCTCCAACCAGAGCTTTTCCAGAATGTTACCGGTGTTTGTATACACTTTGGGAAGAAAAGAATCCCTGGCACTGGCATGTACGTTTGCTGAATTTGCTGACATTGAATCTCCTTACCTTTATGACACAGTTAATTTGCTAGATGGTACATTTCATGGTAAAAGACTGTTTAGACTTCAATCTTTGTATTCATCTGACTGCTAAGAAGAACACTTTTAAACGGTGCTGCATAAAATAGAATTACTAGGTATGATAGAATGACAATAAACATTCCCAGCATGTGTGAATTATCACATTACAGGCCAAGGGGCTTCTCTTAGATTTATAATTTCATGGAATTTAAAGACACTCGATCCTTTAATATTTACATTATCTTATTTGTTTAATAATTTTATTCATAATTCTGCTTAATACAAAAGCATCAGAGTGTGTTGCTAAGTGTGAAATTCAGTTGTAAATCATCCTTATCTCCTGATTTACACTTTACTTTCAAATGGCCAGGATTTTCAGAGTTTCTGTTAGGATTCTGTCCTGCTTTCCTGGCTCCTTTGTAGAGGAAGACCAACTATACAAGGTGTACAAGGCTGAAAGCAGAATGGAGCTGGTCCTACCAGTGGACAGTCTGTGCCAACACATCTATCTAAACCTGGCTACAATATCTTTCAGATCACAACTTACTCAGTGAGTTCAGTGTAACTCAGGCTTATGAAATATTTAATTAAACACCCACACCATGCAGAAACACACCTTCACACAGTAATGAGGTAAGGCGTTTGACCTGTGATCCTACTGATGGTGTATCTTCACTACAGACTTATTCCAGGTGATCAGAACAAGAAACGAGAACTCTGCTCGCCAGGCAGATTTATCTAGGTGAGGGCAGATAGGCTTTCAGACTACACTCAGATACTATATTCTCTGTGGTTTTTTTTTTGTATGAATGGTACTTTTGAGAGAGTGACATAATTACCCTATAAATGACTATTTTGTGATTCTGCCTCAAAGAACTATGAGCTAACTTATCTTCGTCAAGGAGTAAGCGAAGACTGTAGGACGACATTGAAAAACTATCAGCATTCAAGTGGTCTTAGCCACATCCTCACTGCAAAGCAAAAAGGTCATAAGATCTAAGTGTCTATAGTTGGAAATATTTTTTTTTCTTGAAGAAAGTTTCATTGTTTTACAGTTTTGGTTTTGCTGACTCTTTATTATTGATTTTTTTTGCAAGTACAAGTGGAAAAAATTTCTCTGATAAAGTAAATGTTCAGTATATTGTCAGGCATTTTTTTATCTGAACGATGGAAAAAAAAAGAAAAATAGAAAATACATGGAGGGTCGCATGAAAGGTGAAAATACAAGGAGACAACTTGCCCTAACCATATTTAGACCAAAAAAAAAAAAAAAGCAATAGCGGGGGAAGTCATTTTGTTTTTAAACTGATCTGGAAAATAACATTCATTATCCATTCACAGTGCTAGTTCATCATATGCAGCAGTACTGCTTTCTTTCCTGCCAAGCACTGTAGCTCTAACCAGCAGAGATCAGCTCTGGGGGCACCTAAAGGTGTCAGTGCCGCTGCTAATTACTTGTGAACAAACATCTGTCATGTGCTGGGCTGAGACACACCACTGACTCATCTACTGAAGGACTGATAGTCACCCAAAAATGTCACCAGGTTTCGAGAGTCATTTGAAAGACACTCTTGAATGTGCTCAGATTTTAAACATAGCAGCCTCTCAGGGCCCCCTCTGAGACCTGCTGCTGATAGTGTGTAGCACATGCTACTACCATGGAAACCATTTCTAGGTCACCTTTACATAACAGCACAGAGAAAACATCACCAACTCCACCATTACAGCACATTTCTTTCCAATGAAGAATGCAGTAAACATCTCAACTTTTACTGTAATTGCACATAATATGCCACAGATAAAAAAAGAGATATTCTCTCCAGTATAAAAATGGGAATGTACATACTGTGCGTGAGGTCTTCTCTCAGACTCTTCTGTTATACTCCTAGTCTTATAGGGAGGGAAGCAAAATGCCTGATCGCATGCATGCATTTTGTAACTCAAGACATATGACTGCTTGTGTTAAACTAATGCTTTAGAAAAAATCATTAATGTTGGAGAGAACCTATCAAGAAGGAAAACACAACTGGAGCTGCTTTTATGCATCTGGCTGAAGCTACATATAAATAAAACTGACAGAACCAATAATTTGAGTCACAAAATCAGATTTAAGGAGCCACTGAACTGAACAACAATCCAGGGAGTAGAGACAGAAAAGAAAGGGGAAGCATTTCAAATCCTGAAACACAGAAATATTTCAGGACGTGAGAAATAAGAAATAATTGCATATCAGATGCTTTTAAACTCAGAGAACACTAAAGGCTTACTGATGCAGACGGGAGAATCTGAGTTTTTTGCAGTGACTGTTACTGAACACTCTAACCTAATTATTTGAAGTATGGAATCAAGATGTCAGATCTATGAAGGAAGAGTCTTTAGCATGGAATTTGGAAAGCAAACATTAATAAAGATAAAAAAGGTTTTCATATTATATTGATAAATGTGAGCATTTTATTTCTTTGGTGATAATTTTAACAAAAATGTGTTGCTCTCAAGAACTTAAGTTTGAACTTACACTGCAAGATTCTAGCTTAGATTTCAAAAGCTACAAAGCCTCAAGAAAGACATTAATAACTATTGTTTGGTTTCTTTTTTCTAACTTTTTTTTTGCAGAGGGAAGAATTGCTTATCTAGTAACCACCATTTCATAAAAACGTAGTTGTTGCAAGTCATTGGGGATTGACCTCAATTTATACTATTATTGTATTGAATGTACAAATCATCTCCAAGCTCTTTCATGTTCTTATTCTGTACCCCATATGGACAGATGGCAGCAGATGTAGAACTGAAGCAACACTGGCAAGGTAGAACTGCGGCTTTTGTTTGCAGCATTCTAAATGTTATCACCAATATTTTAATATCTTTGAATGTGAAGAACTTCATGGCAGGTTAGGATAAAGAACTTCCTTTTTTGAGGAATGTTTCTGAAGGCACATTAGCATAACTTGGATTAGTATTAGAAAAAGTCTGTAAAAATTAGGGAGAATATGTTTCAGTATAATTTAATATAAACTTAAATATAGATTACTGACTAATAAATCATATGAGAAATAACTAAACAGCATGCTTGTTTGTACTATAAATCCTCATAGAACTAAGAGATCAAATATTTGATCAACCCATATAAATACGAATAATTAAATATTCAATAGTCTACTGATAGAATGACATCATCAGAGAGGAACTAAGAACACACAGATACAAGGTTTTGCCCCAGAATTGTACTACATCCAAACTGCAGCACTGCAACAGGATTACAGCCACCTTCATACAAAAGGTCTGAACAATACAGTAGCTAGAGTAGCCATCTGGGAAAAGTGGAAATTCAGGTTTGTGCATTGAATCAGGAGAGACTTGAATCACAGTGTCTCCAACCTAGATGAAGGCCAATGGCATCCTGGGCTGCAGGTTAGAGACTGATCCTTTCTCTCTGCTCAGCACTGTATCTGTAGTGCTGAGTCCAGCGCTTGCTCCTGGTACAAGAGAGTCCTTTCCCAAAATTACTGAAGGGATTCTAGTGAGTGGCCACAAAGATGATCAAGAGACTGGAGAAACTGACAGACAAGGAGAAGTTAAGAAAGCTAGGGTTGCTCATCCTGGAGAAGACAGGGGGTTCTTATCAAACTGCTAGACCCATCGATATGGCAAGAGGCGATGGGCAGTAATTCAAATACAAGAAAGTCCATTTAAAGATAAGAATTTTTTATCTTCTTTTTTACTGTGAGGGTGGTCAAACACTGGAATACACTGCCCAGAATGTTTGTGGAGTCCCCAGCCTTGGAGATATTCAAAGCCCAATTGGACATGGGACTTAGCTGCTGACCCTGCTTTGAACATGGTGGTTGACCTATGTAATCACCAGAGGTTTCTTCCCAACAATTTTATCATTCTCATCACACAGTCTTGAAGGTCTCTGAAGTCTGTTTTTCATTAATAACATATTGAATAAGGAAAGTATTATAGAAAATATACAACAAGAAAATAAATTGGCAGTAGAATAGCTGATGAATATGCCAACAAGGGGAATTATGTGTCCCTCACTCAACAGAAATTCCACTCTTGACAAAAAAATCACTTTGTGTTCACATTAACTGTTACACAATCCATTTTTGTGATGGCAAGAGTCAACGTTATGAAGAAACCTGAACTGTTTTCAAATTTAGGAGCCTTTAAAATATTGTATAATAAGAAACCTGGGTTTTCTTTACTCTTTTGATCATGCGGAAAAAAAAGAAAAAAAAACAACTCCAAGTTTATTTTCTTTATGACTTTTAAGAAAAGGGGAACTTAGAGCAAAAAAGTAATAAGATTTTGGAACTGATTTCAAATCTTTCAAGACATTTGATGTTGCCTTATAAGTAGAAACAGAATTAGTAACAAAAAATCAGCATATAGGCCCATGTGCTACTGCTACTTAAAATAGAAAGAACCAAATCCAGCTATTTTTATTTGTAATCTTTGGAAATTCCTTGTTACAGAGTCCAGATTCAATTCACTTCTGCACAGATGAATAAACTCAGTAAATAATTTTTAAGCTGCATCTGCTATTGAATGATAACATTATGGAGACCTGGCCAGAACTTCTGCTGAAAATTGACAGCTAGAAATCTTTGAAAGATAGTGGAACTGTAGTTTGACTAGCTCATAAAGTGTCAGAATAATAAATAGCAAATACAAGTCACATTTTTCCTTATTTTTTCACTATCACTCCTTTTCCAGACAATACTACATAAAAATTTCAATACAAAGTACTGCAGCTACAGACTCAGGAGTGCTGACAAGTCACTTTGGGGCCCGACAATGGCTGTTACCTTGCAAGTGTGTTCAGCAGACCCTCAGGAAGGCCTTTGGAAAGATTTCACACAGTTACAAGGAGAAAAATGATCTATAATAGAAAAGTCATTCAGATTTGAGTTTACTTAATTTCCTAGAAATAAGTTATAAGAATGCTTCAGAAAATATCTTCAGCAACCAGTATGCTGTTTGCACACTACCTCATCCTAACTAAACACAAGGTAGTTTTGCTACTCAAACAATTTGTGTGTTTCATGTTTGCTTTGTTTAATCACCAGTAACAATGAAATGATAAATCCCTATTCAGCTACATTTTGAGCTCTTAGCCAATCACTGAAATCTACCCTTCCCCAGTTTCAGGTCCTCCAGTATTCACTGTTTCCTTTGACCTTAGATTTTGTCTCAGAAGAATAAATGGTCCTTTGTCTGGCAGAAAGCAGATAAGAGATATTTCCCAACAACCAACTTCTACATTGTCTGATCAAGGACAACTACTTGTGTCAGTGCTTTATATTCCCTGCTCACTTCCAACAATTCTCATTTGTCTTTGTGCTCTAAAACACACGTATTATTTATTACAAACCAGCCCACAGAACTCCCATCAACTTCACAATGTTACATGGAAAACTCTCCTCAGGAGGGAAATACCCATACCTCATTGTGTTTCATCAGTAGATAATCACATATTTCTCTGAACAAAATAAATATTGGATATGCAAGAATAAGAAATTATTTCTCTTCATATCATGAGCAGAAACAGTAAGCATAACAGTAAAAAATGCTTGCATTTGAAAAGCAAGAGAAACACAGCAAGCGCATGCCTTCTTTTGGTAAAATGATGACACTAATACTTACATACAAAATTTGTAGAAATCTGTCATCAGATCAGTCACTTTTCTCTAAGTGCCTTGGAGTTTTAAGAACACTGGTCAGAGATACCAGGTGAACTGATGCAGCCCATAGCCTAAAAAAAAAAATGACTGAAATTAAGAACCATACTTTATGCTACACATCCATAGCAAGTTTACCATTCACTTGTTCGGCCTATTCTGAGTGCTGCTGGACACTGAAAAGCCCTATTCATGTTAAATGTGTGTGCTGTACTGGTAAGGAAACACGGTAGGAAAAGATCCTCCAAGACTTCCTTCAGCTGAGTTGCTGGAGAGCTTATTTATCCCTCTGAATATCTCAGAGGAAATTTGGGAAAGAGCTGGAGGACCATTAGTTCTCACCCAATCTCACCAGCATCCTCTATACATATAAAATAGTTCCAACTACCTCAAAACAGCAGTAAAGTTGTGAATGTCCACACATGTACATGGAGTCTGGGGAGCATCCCACTTCGGGGGCATCAGGAAGTTAAGACTGTCTCAGCATGGTTGAAAGGAATATCATTTGTTTGCAGTTAAAAAAAAAAAAAATCTCTGCCTTGAAAGCTAGGGAGGGAAATATTCTATTTCCATTCAGAATGGGAAAAAAAAAAAATGAAGAAAAAAAGAAAAGTTGCCAGGCAATAGCACAGAAAATAGCATAGCCTTTTCAATAGACCAAGTGAGTGTCTCCTAACTAGAATGTGAAATTAATTCTGCAGTGGTAACGACTGCTAAGCACATCACTATGGAAATTGAGTGCTCACAGCAGGCGCAGGGAGTCTTAGAAACGTGAGAAATAAATTCCGTGTATACTGTGGCAAAGACTGATTCCTGCCGAGTGACCTTGAAACAGCTTCATCCATCTATGGTAAGCAGGAGAGGGCGCGGGGCCGCGGCCGCTCTGCAGCACCTTGGCCAGCGGCCCCAGAGAAATACGGGCTTTGGGCAGAAAAAATGCAATTCCTTTAATTGAATCTTATGTTCATCAAAGTTATCTCAAGAGCTCTGCAGTATACCCAGCAGTACCGGGGGTATGGTACTAACCCAGGAGGTGTAAGATTGAATATTGACTAGGGGCTTAACTGTGGTTTCCCCTAACACTATGAATCCTCTAACCATTGCACTACTGACCTGCTGGGTTCTTAATCTCTGTGGTTGGAGCTGCTCCACTTTGCATAAATAATTGCTTGTTACGGTGAGAAGGGAATCAAACCCAGTTCTCTCATGTCTTAGATGAAAGCTCTGACTGATGGGGTATCCACTTCAAGTTTACGTGCACCTCTTGGGTTAAACCAGCTTAAACCTACTTTTTGAGTATGGGATAAGAGTTGTTTGAGCTGAAGGCTCTTCACCTTTATCACCACCCCAAGTGAGAGGAGTTGTGTTTGGCTAGGTACCTCCAGATCCCCAGGTGCCCAGGCCCCTCACTGGCATTGTGCCCACTCCTCTCCAGGAATGTCGCTGGAGCAGGATCCCAAGAAACCACAGCCCTGGGACTGCCAGCCAACTTTGCTCCACTAGGTTTCCCAAGAGAACAGAGCCAGAAATATATTTGAGGTAAGAAGAGCAAACCCTGAGCCCACAGGAGAGCCCAGGCCTGCAGTGTCAGGAAGAGCGCAGGCACTGTCCCTGAGCAGCCCTGGTGCCCATAGGGCACTCATGCTCCGTACCCCAGGCATCCCCCAGCCCAGCCCCAGCTCCCAGCTCTCCTGAGGCACTGGCACAGTCCAGCAGCCATGTGGGGGATGAGTCATCCCTCCCCTCCTTCCTCCCACAGGTGCTTCTGAAATACCTCCTGTACCCCAAAAGGGTCAATGTCTTCCTCACAGCCATTGAGAGCATGACAGTGCTGAGCCTCCACAGCACCGAGCTGGCTGCCCACATGGTGGATGTGCTCGCGGCAGAGGCTCGCTTCCCTCCAGGGCAGGTGGGAACCTGCTGCTGCCCCAGCTCCAGCCCTCGTGGCTCTGTTCCTTCCCTGGCACTGGCACTGCACTTGGCCAGCAGGCAGTAGTGGGGATGGCAGCAGGGCCCTGCTCTCGTCCCATTTTCATGTGTGTTCCCCTCCAGGTGCAAAAGATCGTGAAGATGGTCTACAGCAGCCTGCCTTCCATCAAAGCTGAACCAGCTCTCGAAAGCCTGGGCAGGGCCCTGCTCGTGCTGGCCAGCAAACACCCAAGGGAGATGGTTAGCAGCCTGCTGGGCTGCTCCCCCACCTGCACCAGGTATGGGGCTCACAGCCCTCAGGGCTCCTCTCCCCTCCAGATCCCACAGCCGTCAGCCAGGAGGGGGCAGCCATGCCGACAGCCCTGTGGACCCGCAGTGTCACCATCACCATGTGGAGGGCAATGCTCTCAGAGCCCCCAACCATGAAGAAGGTGCTGCAGGAGCTGCTCTGAATGCTCACAAACCATTCTCTGCAGCATGCGTCCCCATTCATCAAGGACTGGCCACGTGTCCTCACCCTGATCGTGAGTTCCTCACTCACCCAGCTGAGCCTGAGTCTCTGCTCCCTTTCCCTGTCCACCTCCAAGCCTTCTTCCTGCCCTGGGACACACCCACAGACCTGCCTGGGGCTCTGGGGGTCTCCTTCCCCATCCCTTCCTCCATCATTACACTTCTAGAGATGGGATGGAAACGTGGGGGACGGGGCAAGGATGGTATCCGGGTGCTTTCTGCAGGCAGCAAGGATCCTACCTGAGATATTCCAGCTGCCTCTCATCCTGAAGGAGGCGGAGGCCATTTTCCCCCAGCTCTTCCTGGCCTCTTGCAGGTGTCCTTCAACATGGAGCTGACGCAGCAGGAGGTGGAAATCTTCTGTGCGAAGCACCAGCAGGGCCAGCTCATTCCCAGCAGGTGCCACTTCCCTGTCCTCCCGCTGCACCCAGGGACCTGATGCTGGGGCTCACGATGTGACTCGCACTGCTCTCCACCTGCAGGTCCACAGTGCGGTCCTTAAAGGTACTGCTCTGCAGCTTGGGCCTCCAGAGGCAGACAGAGGCCATTCAGGAGCCATTCAGAAGCGGGGCAGCTGGGACATGCTTCTCAGCACCGTGACCCACCTCCAGGGCATGCAGGTGGTGGCTAGGTGAGAACTCCTTCCTTGGGGTGGCAGGGGGGTCCCCAGTTCTTGGAGAAAGTGCTGCCGCAGCACCAGAGCCTGTGGGCTGGGAGCCCTGCAGGTACACGGCTGTCATCATGCCTCTGTTCCTCTGTTACGTCAGGCCTTCACGGACTGCAGCAAGACCCCAGTCCATCCATCTCTTCGCCAGCCCTTCTGACACTGAAGCTCCTGAAGGAAACAAGGCCACCTCCACCACCAAGAGACTCTGGGCAGCTCTTCTCCAGGCTCCACAGCGGGTGGAGGAGGTGGCACTCGTCCCAAGCAGACAGCTGAACACCCTGGAAAGTTCCCAGCATCTCCTCCTGCCCGCTGCTCAGCTCCGCTCCTCGGGCACATCCCTTCCCCGTTGCTGTGCCGCTCCTCAGCCCGCGGTGCCAGCTACTTCAGCATGGTTGCCTGTCTTCTCTCTGTGGGAAATGGGAAAACAACCCAGGAGATCAGCACTGCCCTGAGAGGAATGGGACGTGCAGCGCTCCCTGCCAGTGCCACACGCTTTCAGTCACTGCCAGCAAGCACCAGCTGCTCTGCTGGGCTGCAAAACGGGATTATAAATAAAGCTGGTGAAATTTTTGACACAGATGTTCCCATGGAGAAAATAAACTTTTATAAAAGAACTTTTTATTTTTCTAGGAAAAATATCTGTGGTGATTTTCATTCATAATAAAAAAAATGAAAAATTAAATGGAAGTAATTGAAAGTTAAGGTCTAGTTCTGCTTTCTCCAGAAGGAGAGTAAAACCTCTCCTTCCCTCGTGCATTCCAAGAAGAGGAGGAAAGACAGAAAGAATACAAATAAAAAATACAATTTCAGCTAAAGAAGTGTTTTTAAAACTCAAGTGCCAGTCATTTACTACTTTTCTTTCTTTCATGTGTCAAATGGACCAGTGCATATGTTCTCACCAGTTCACCCCTCCATCGGAAGCGGTGGGTTCCACAACCCTTACAAAACCTTTTTTTTAATTTAGTCCTGTTTTTGGCAAAAAGCAAACAGAGCACTGCAGGAAGCCTCTGCAAGGCAGAAAAGAATGATGAGTTGCAGAAGCAGGTGTGAAGGATGAGAAGAAAGTTTAGAAATGAAACAAGTGAGCATTATAGGAAATGCCTGAAATAGTTTGTATGGAATCTTCACTGAGCACCAGAGAAACAGAAGATGACCAACAAAAGCAGCAATTTTTAAAAGTGTTGTGGGAACAATCTAGAGAAATACAGACCAGAATCTCAGGCTCCCACAGCAGGCAGACTGCCAGGAGTGGAAAGGGAAATGTAAGGACACGTGCATAAGAGGAACATATGGAGGAGGAGTTAACATAGTTTCTAGAAGAAAATCTTAACTCAGCACCTCTCCCGTACCCCACAACTTTCCAAAGATAATGGAAAGTGGCCTAGCAATGACTTCTGCCAGCTCCCTCAGCACCCACAGGTCCATCCCATCAATGAGACCTTAAAAAAGAACAAAGCAAACTGCTAGCTCAGAGAAGACCTAATCTGAAGCGAGCTGTTCCTTGTCACAAAACCACTGCAGTCAGTGTAGTTTCCTCGTGTCCACTGTGACAGGCAGGCTGGTACTGGATGGTAAGGAAGCGCGCTACCCGGTCATCTGACAGCATGCAAGCTTTCCAGGACAGAGCTGGGAAAGTTGAAGGGGAAGAATGGTAAAAACTGCTTTGATGAGGCCTGAATTTTATGTACTTTGTATATGCAGCTCCTTCATTAGCATTACATTTGCTCTTAGAAAAGTCAGCCATGATAACAGTTCAGAAAAACTTGAGCATGTTTGATTCATACAACACTGGCAGTGATATTTATGGGTGCTCCCGAATTCTGAAGGATACACATTTGTAATAAACATATTAATAACAAAAAAAAGAAAGGTAATTCAAAATGCAAGGAAAAGCTTTCTAACACATGATTCAAGAGTGCATCACATAGGGGGTGCTTATATTGCCATTCATCAAGAACCAGCTACATATAAAAACACAATAAATGCTACAATCATCAAAACAAAAATAATCTATTGTTTTTAGTGTTTTCTTTTACAAGTCATAACAATTTAAATGCAGTCTCCCCATACAAACATTCATCATAACCTAATTCAATAAAGGTAAAACTTCAGTACTTAGGATCCAAGAGAACTGTACATGTTCTGATGTGCTACCATACACTTTAAAAAAAAAAAGTAGCAAACAAATTGTAATTTAAAATTAACCTTAGAAATTTTTTTTTATACAGGCTTTTTAAAGAATGAAGAACTTTACTGTGTCTTTCTAACCCAAGGAAACAGTATCATATATTAATCTGCATTATATAGTTAATACAGGGAGCTTAAAAAGGCATTGTTTCCAAGGAATGGCCAGTCAGTTCCTGAAAAAAGCACTGCTGTTAGTAATTTCTCATTTTAGTTACGGAACATTGTGAAAAATAAGTATTTCCTGCTGAAAAAAAAAGAAGTTTTGAATGACTGTGAGAAGGCTGTCAGCCTATTAGTGTCAATATAAGCACCCCTATGTTCAAGCATGTTAGAAATTATAATCTAGAAGTCCTAGCATAACAGAAGAGAGACAATATTCCCCTTTCCTTTATTATTTTATTCAAAATGGCTTTGAAAGTATTCAATTATGGTTCTGACAGTGTTGTTTGCAAACATAGCTGTTGCAAACATAGATGAAACATAACAGTTCTTCTTCAGGTATTGTCTACGCTACAGTGTTACTGGTTTGATATTATCTTCCTCGAGTTTAAAAAGCAAAGATTTAAAAAGAAAAAAATCTTTTCTCCAGTTTTACCCCAGTATCTGGAAGTGTTTCTTTTAACCCTTACTGCCTTTTTAACCTGTCTTCTTATGCATACAGAAAAATCACCTCTACCTTGCAAGCAATATGTCAAGAATGTGAAGAATTGAAAGGAACTTGCTTGAGGCTTGCAACACTGGCATCAACAGATTAAAAATGAAGAAAGAAATTCAGCTCTTGACATAGATTTTTGGCTGAAGAGAACAGTAACATACTCACGTTGGTTTTTTTTTTGTTTGTTTGTTTTTTGTCAGAGGTATTGCCAAAGTCAAGGTGTAGGGGAGAATTGATTTAGTTTGCTTTGCAGACAGATAGTATTATTCCCACCTGTCTTCTATGCACTTTTTTCAGCAGTCTGAGACAGCCTGGTGGCCAAAATATCAAAAGCCAAAAGATTTATATCTACTTCAAAAGCCTGGTGCAAGACATTCTCATACTCACAGAGCTGTGGTACCTAGACTCAGTTAACGCCCGTAACTTCTCTTAATACACTACCTCAGGACAACTCTGTTCAGATTTTATTTTCCTATAGTAAAGCATATCCTAACTGCTTCTTAATTTCACCAGTTCTCCAGGGCAATACAGCTAAGGTGTCATTCAAATCATAGCATTAGTTAAGCCAATCAACCTATTCCCCACGAGAAGAGAAAATGCACACAGGCTTTAAAATATTACAGAGAAGGTCTCTATTATTCTGCCTTTTTTCTTTATGGTAAATTCTAAACTTTGGAATCACGATTATCACTATTATCATTATTACCTATTCTGGAGGCTAGAACCCACTTCTCAATAAGTGCCAATTTTTACTAAATAAATTTAGAAGACAGATCCCAGCAGACACAGTGGTTTGCCATTCATATACGCACATTTTCGTTCCTCTTTCTGCTGTTTTTGTAAGGTAAAGTGTCTCAGTTTAGGTAAGCTATATTAGGCAAAAATAGGACAATTTCAAAGATGGGAGACAATCCTTGGCTTGTATTTGAAAAGATCTCAAACACAAATACAGTTCGCACTGACGAGTTACGTTAGTAAAAGATCATTCAATGGCATGTTCCTTATACCCACTTATCTCTAACACGAAAATAGCAGCAAATGGTTTTTAGCTTATAGTCTGGCCAAGCAGAAGTTTTTAAGGAAAACTGCCACATAGAAAGTTCTAAATCTCAAGATGTGATATATTATGGTTCTTATATAATAATATGCTGAGTGCAACTTTGTTGATTAACAGTTACTTTGTCCTAACAACAGAATTTTAGCAGGGCTCTAAGCCTTGGCTGGTTTTGGACAACTTTCACACATGCACATACACCCACTGTCATTCTGGATGCTTGAAAGAATGAATCTACATAAAGACAAATGACCTGTTCTAGAACAAGTAGGCTTGAACCAGGTTATTATTTAATACAAACTATGCTTCTTCTCCTCAACAGGACAACAGCTGCAGGATAAATCTGCATATCGCATATGTCTCTGTTGAAAATAATGGAGTTGTAATAAGACTCTGTAAACAGAATCAACGTGCTGAAATAAGAATCTGGAGTAGACATAAAGAAGTGCTGTTAGAGAAGGAAATTTAAAAAAGGAACATAAGCTATTCAGCTTTCTTTGAAAGTTCTTTCTTTTCACATGATACGTGTCTACTCCAGTTCTCTAAAGAGGAAAATTGATCCCTACTATCACTGTAATCTTGAATTCACTTAAGGCTTTAAATGGAGTTTGAGTGATTCCTTGGCTTTCAGAATGTGATGAACACTGTGATGTACCTGCAAGGCTGACTTGCGAAGAATGTAGTGACAGCTGTTCATTTGTGGGTCCTCTTTTTCACACTGCCAAAGATGACCACAAAAGCCTTTGTCACAATCAGATCACACAAGCACATTTATACACTCATCTGTTTTTCCGCAGTGGCTGTGCAATGATATAGCTGTTATTTTTGTACTGTATCAGGTAGCACCCAGACTTTTCATTGTATTTTAAGCATTATACTCTTGGGGCTTTTCCATGTATAAAAGACAAATGCCGTTAGCAGCTCTGGACTCATGAAAATTCCCATCACGCCAGCACCTTTAAAACCTCTCAGAGATGAGTACCAAGAACATTTGTTCAGAGTCACAAGTATTTTCACCCTCTTCAAGACACTGGTTTATGTGCTTACTCTGAGCAAAAAAGACAGGTATTGAATTTCAGTTTACAGACTTCCCCAGAAATAATAGAAGCCTAAAAATAAGGTGGCATCTGCACTGTTTATTAGTTGTATCCAATATCCTGCAGGCTGAGAAAATCTCAGTCTTCACTGAATTGAGAATTAGTTCCTGTGCTTCTTTTCTCAGATGTTCAATTTACGTCCACTAAGAACTTTGCCCCAAGCAAAATTGCTGACTGCTCTGTATGTTCTTTTATTTCCACCATTAATCACAGTCAAAACAAGATGCTTCCTGAACAAGTATTTTCAAGCATAGGGTTTTGATGGTGATACTCGACAAGTCCAGAAAAAAGAAAAAGTAGTTTTAGAACTCTGGAAATTAACAGATTCACATTTTTCTCTTCCCACATGAAACAGATTTTTTTTCACCCCCAAAATACACCTATTTACTGATCATATAAATGGTTGCTCAGCAAAGTCCTGGCCCCTCAAGCTGTATATCCTAGCCTCAGAAATAAGGGTTTTTTTTCTCTTCTAAAAATCCCTCTCTCAGCCAGGTGTTGACACACAATATTAAGTTCAAGAAAATGCTTATGTTACGGAGTTCTTACAGGCACTGTTTTCTACAACCAAACTATAGGCTGTTAATTCACTCCCTTGAGTAGCAATTTCATCATTTCCATATATATATCTACCATACCTTCTTTATCGTACACCTGGCTGTGCAGGCGTAAAATAGTCGCCTCCCATCTTATTGACTTAGATTTATCAGAAATGCCCCTGGGTAAGGAGAGGAAGAAAAGGGAACATAACAGGGTTCAGTAGGGAAGTATCAAAACATACAAAATAGTGTAGAAGATAAGTAATGGCAAAAAGCAAAACATAGAAGCAAAACATCAGGCAAACTACTCTGATCTCACCAACATGCTCTAGGAAACATGGTGGGACAAATCCCACGACTGGAATTCTCTGATAGAGGGCTACGGGCTTTTCAGAAGGGATAGACAGGGTAGGAGGGGTGGGGGAGTTGCCCTTTATGTTAGGAAGTGGATAGATTGCAAAGAGCCGTGTCTGAGAAACAGCCATGATCAGGTTGAGAGCTTGTGGGTTAAAATCAAGATCGGTCCAGTAAAGGAGATCTAGTGGTTGGGGTCTGTTACAGGCCACCTGATCAGGGGGAGCCTGTTGATGAGGCCTTCTTGCTTCAGCTGCAGGAGGTGTCACACTTGCAGGCTCTTGTCCTGATGGGGGATTTCAACCACCTGGATATTTGCTGGGACAGCGGCACGGCGGGCAGCAGACAATCCAGGAGATTCCTGGAGTCTGTTGAGGATAACTTCCTAGTCCAACTATTAGATGGACCAACCCAAGGTGAAGCCCTACTGGACCTGGTGCTCATAATGTGGAGGAGAGCATTAGAGAGGTTAAGATTGGAGGCAGCCTGGGCTGTACTGACCATGCCCTGGTGGTGTTTGTGATCTTGAAGAATTCAGGTCTGGCAAAAAGTAGAGTCAGGACCCTGAGCTTAAGGAGAGCAAAATTCCAGCTGCTTAAGGAACTGTTTGATGGGATCCCCTGGGAAACTGTCCTTAAGGGCATAGGAACAGAGCAGAGCTGGCAGCTCTTTAAGGACACCTCTCTGAGAATGCAACAGCTCTCCATCCCCCAGCAGAAGAAGCTGAGCAAGGGAGGCAGGCGACCGATGTGGCTGAGCATGGACCTGCAGCTTAAACTGAGGGAAAAGAGGGAAATGGGCAGGAAATGGAAGCAGGGTTGTGTAGCCTGGGAGGAACACAGGGCTGTTGTCTATGTCTATAGAGATAGGATTAGGAAAGCCAAGGCACAGATGATGCTGAACTTGGCAAGGGATGTGAAAGGTAACAAGAAGGGGTTCTACAGGTACATAGGCAGGAGGAGATAGGCCGAGGAGATAGGCCAAGGAGAGAGTTCCCCCTCTGATACAAGGTAATGGTAGAGCTGGCTTCCTCAGACATAGAAAAAGCTGAGGCACTCAATGAGTACTTTACCTCAGTCTTCACTCAAGAGTTGGTCTTGGGACCGGTGCTCTTTAACATCAACAACACAGACAATGACATCGACAGCACCCTCAGCAAGTTTGCAGACAACACCAAGCTGAGTGGTGCAGTCGATACAGTAGTGGGAAGGAAGCCATTCAGAGGGACCTGGACAGGCTGGAGAAGTGGGCCCATGAGAATCTAACAAGGTTCAACAAAGCCAAATGCAAGGCGCTGCCCTTAGGCCAAGGCAATCCCAAGTATTTATAGAGACTGGGGGAAGAACTCCTCGAGAGCGGCCCTGCAGAGAAGGACTTGGGGGTCCTGGTGGATGAGAAGCTGGACGTGAGCCAGCAGCGTGCACTGGCAGCCCAGAGGGCCAACTATGTTCTGGGCTGCATTAAAAGAGGAGTGGCCAGCAGGGAGAGGGAGGAGACTGTCCTTCTCTACGCAGCTCTTGTGAGGCCCCATCTGGAGTATTGTGTCCAGGCCTGGGACCCCCAGCACAAGAAAGATGCAGAGCTCTTGGAACGGGTCCAGAGGAGGGCCACCAAGATGATCAGAAGGCTGGAGCTGCTCTCCTATGAAGAAAGGGTGAGGGAACTGGGCTTGTTTAGCTTGGAGAAGAGAAGGCTCCAGGGAGACCTCATTGTGGCCTTCCAATACTTGAAGGGAGCATATAAACAGGAGGGGGTATGACTGTTTACATGGGTGGATAGCGATAGGACAAGGGGGAATGGTATTAAACTGAGACAAGGGAGATTTAGGTTAGATATTAGGAGGAAATTTTTCACTCAGAGGGTGTTGACGCACTGGAACAGGTTGCCCAAGGAGGTTGTGGATGCCCCATCCCTGCAGGCATTCAAGGCCAGGCTGGACGTGGCTCTGGGCAGCCTGGTCTAGTGGCTGGCAACCCTGCACTCAGCAGGGGGATTGAAACTCGATGATCTTTGAGGTCCTTTTCAACCCAGGCCATTCTATGATTCTATGATCATAATGAAAGTCTCCCCTTTAAAGAGGGAAAAGCATAATGTATTTCTGAAGGAAGTTGATCACAGGGATTCAGTGGCAAAGGGAGGGAAACAGAATTTCATGGATTTAATTTTTTCTTTTATCTGAAACAAACCAAGGTTTCAGAATAATTCACAGAAGTACTTGTCATTAAAAAAAATAGAAAAGAAAAAGTAATGAAAGAAGAAAATAATCAACTTTTTGTATTCACAAAACCTGAGCAATGTTCTTTAGCTTGTATAAATAAAGCTAGACCTTCAGAAAGAAGCCAGACAAGGTATGAGATAAATACCAATTGATTTCAGATGTATAATCAGCGCGAGCTGTTGATGAAAGCAGATGGAAAACTTTTCTCTCTTTCAGAGTTCTGTTTTTTCCTGCTAGGTGCTGAGATACTGCTGGTCGTTCTCTGCCTGTCAGCATGGAGAGAACTACACTGTGAGTGTCATTGCAGGACAACATCAAACCACAAACATTCATCAAAATTGATGTGGAAATGAATTATAAATAAGTTCCAACTGGCTCCATTAGGAAATTTCACTGCAGTACAGCCATCAACACTGTGTTGGAGCTAGAAGGAGCAAATGAGGGCAAAGAAAGAATTACATTATGCGGGAAGAGAATTACAGCATCTTTAAATGAATTTCCAAACCTCCTCAGAGGAACACTGCTTATTTATTCCCCAGTATATGTGGCCATATCATTAATTCATCTGTCAGCTTGATAAAACTGACTCTCCAAGCTGTTAAGTATATTAGGATTCAGTGATAGGAAATAACAGGATTAGCACAGCAGCATTTTCTGCTCTTAGGATTTTACCACGGGTCACACTATATAAAGATTTACTTCAGAACCTAACGCTTAGAGTCAGATTATTATAGGTAAAGCTCTGGTTTTATTAAAAATAATAATGACTGTGAGCAGAACTTGAAAAATGTGAGTTTTAATGACTCAAAACACCACACCCATTAAAAAAAGTTTAAAAAAGGAATCAACATATTAATGCTATTAGGGATGCAATGCAAGAATTGGAAAACTGGGATTGACAGTAATGTTAACCCACATACTAAAGCAAATACTGTACAGTAACACATTTTTGAGAGCATTTTTCATGACTGTCTTCCTAGCCACTTGAAAACTGCAGTTTTGACAGCACCTTCTTTCTTAACAATTGATCTGCTTTGCAGTAGAGTTCAAAGGCAGCAGAGCCCAATCTGCTCTGCAGTGACTTTCAGTCAGTGATCAGAAATCTGGACAGAACTTTCTGCAGTTCGCTGTGGCACAAAGAACTGCAGAGAAATGTGCAAATTTGCAAGATTGAGCAATACTGATCTAGTACTTGGTCTAGTGGTTGGCAACCCTGCCTGGGGCAGGGGGGTTGGAACTCGATGATCCTTGAGGTGCCTTCCAACCCAAGCCACTCTATGATTCTGTGAATACAAACGGTACATAAATATGACACTAGTATGAAAAAAAAAATGTGACTGTACCTGGTCACATCCAGAAAAAATAACTGAACATCGAAAACATGCCCAAAATTGACTGCTTTATTTCAAAAAACCTATGAAGTCATAGCTTTATAAAGGGCAATGTAAAAACTGAAGTTCTAATCAATTATGAACAGTGACTTAAATTCTACAATTAATTACCACAGGAAACTCATTGCTTAGTCTTTTCCAATACAGTCTTTTAAATCAGATACTAATTAATTTCTAATTGATCTTTCCAAGATCTAACTGTTCAGTGTGACCATGAAGTTCAATGTCCTGCCTTCAACATTTCTAACTCTTCAAGTAGAAAATAACAGGACCTTAGGTAATGGCGCTGAAGACTGATTTTATTTATTATCAAACTTGTTAAACAAGGAGACCATCACAACACTGAGAGCAATGCTTACTCTCATGAACGATCTCACCACATCTACTTCTCTGGAACTTGGTAAAAACACTTGGATATCTTTGGCAGGCTTGACTATACAGTTACCAGGGAATTGACTGGCATTCAGACATGGTTCACTTATGGAGAGTTCTTTGGCTGTCACTCTGGCTACATCCACATACTCAAACTGGATCTGGGCTGTGAAACAATCTGGAACTGAGGATCCAACCATACATACCTGGAGGGAAGATGTTATTTTGGACTATCTTTGGTCTGGCCCCTAGTACTGAACTTCCATTAGCACCTGGAACAAATCAGATGCATTTCCAGAGTGTCTATCACAATTTACCAGGCATGCATGGAACATGCAGAAGATTGTGAGGTTTGTTCTAAAAGCTCAACCCTGATCTCAAGAAAAATATTACAATTAATGGTGCCTTGTGTTGTAGCAATTTGACTGGAACTCAGTATTGCTTTTTGAATAATGGTGACTGCAGCTAAAGAGCTGGAAAACTGATTATTTTAAGTTAGAGCAAAATATTTAATTAAACAAAGCAGGCAAGGCAGAGAGGGGCGTAGCTGACTCTGTTTTACCAAGCCCAGCGCTTCCCATTGAGGCAGCAGCATTCAGCTAATGAGATACATGAAAGAAGCACTGAAAGCACTGAATGTAGCGAGGATTACTGGGCTCCCTGGTGCCTGTTCAGAGCTGATTAATTGAACTGCGTGCAGGGAACTGCCAAGGCATGATCCTGTTGTGGGAAGTGCTGTTTTGATGGTGCGTCTTTTAAAGATGAAGTTCTTAGAGATTCTCTCTCTAGAAGATTCCCTATGTGCACTCCAACATGGCTACAACTTATCATGCATGATAGTAGTATACTCCTAAGGACATTTTAAATTCAAATAATCTACTAGTATTTTCTTTCATTAACAGTCTCAAAGCCCTAAGCATTCCATAGAACACAAATACGTGATTAATTATCTGATTTAGACACATTACGTAATGCATACATAATACAGACATTTGGTAAACCTGTTAAACTTTGGTCTTGGATGGCGGAGTTAGTATTTCAAAAGAGCATTTAGGTCTTTCTGACAATCATTATGAATTGATAAACTATATTAAAAGGCTGATTCAATGTAGGTGCAACATTTAACAAAAGAATAACTTGAATGACACCTAGTGGAAAGATAAGGAATAGCTGAGAGTTACACAGCAACTAGGTAGTTTTGCTCAGCAAGAACAACAAGGAGAGATTTTTTATTAGAATGGGCAGGGAAAGAATTTTTAGATAAAATTGGTAGAGTATAATTTAGGAGAAGATTTCCTAAATAATAAGAGTTTACCTGCCTGTAGTAAATGGGGTATTTTGTTTGACACTGGCAAAATTAAATAAAGCTAACTGCAGTTCGAAAGAATACAATATGAAGAATATGTACAGGATGAAATAGAGAGTTCTCCTATGTATAAATACTATAATGCCTTTGACAGGTTAGTCCTGTAGGGTGCAGCAGATAGCAGGAATACTTTGGACCCAGGGCTAGAATAACTCAAGATGTGGGAGAAGCCACAGAATTTCTTTAATTAATTTCTGCAGGCAGTATTCCTTGATGTGTGATTGAATTTCATGATTGATATGCTTTTTCCCTTCTTTTTTCTTATTTGTATAATTCATGAATTTCCAGTGACATGGATCTGCTTATAAAGATAAATGTTTGGTTAGTGTTGTCAGCAACGTACTTGGAGGTATGAAAGAACAGATTTAATCACTGTGATATAACTTAAACAAGAAGCACTTCTGCTCTCTGTTGATAATGATGTAGCAGGTTTTTTCAGTACTGGACATGGGAATGGACGCTTTTCTTTCTATGTCAAGAATAGGTTATTCACAACAGTGAATGACCATAAAATCCTTGAAATCTTTTATTAAAAATATAGCATATTCTGCCTCAATTTCCTCTTAGCAGATCATGCATTTGATCTGTATCTTTAGCTTTAACTTGCAGCTGTTAATCAGTTGCAAGGAAATTAGGAATCCCCTCTTTTTCTTTCTCCCTGTAAAAGCAATCAGAAGAAACAGTCACATAACTGACTGGATAAAGACAAGGCCTCACAGGAAAGCTTCTCCGGAGAAATATGCTTCCAAGAATCAAGGTGGTGAGGCATGGTTTAGGAAAGAAGAATGCTCAGAAATACGTCTGAGAAGTCTGACAGCCTTGTTCATTCACAAGAAGTTCAGGCACATTCATACTGAAAATGATTTTATTCAGATTATAACAAGATTATAGAAGATGATAATATTTTTTTCTGAATCGGCTCTTAATGAATCCTTTTAAAAGAAAAGCTGTCATTTGGCCTACTAGAAGCTATATCCCTACAACGGTAAATGCTAATGCCTTAAATTTTGAGCTTTGTTTCTGACACTCAACATGCACATTTACCACCCCTTAAAGTGGAAGAAAGGCTCATGATCCTCATCAGAAGTGACCAACTCAGTATGACCAGCTACTTCTCTAAACGTGCGTGACAGCTGCCAGAGGAATTAAGGACTACCTATGTAAAAATAGCTTATAACAAAGAATTTGATTATGGATTTCAAAGGATTTCAGTCATTTGATATGTTTTGTTGCTAGTAGATGCAGCATTTGATTTCCCTGTATAACAGAAAAAAATTTATTCTGTGTGACAGTATTCTTTAATATATGTAATAGATTGTGTGATACATAATACAGGCATGGATGAAGACACATTTATGAAATTTATGGTCCAGTGATGTGGTTTAGTTTTAAAAAGTGTGTTTGTTGTTAAAGAGAAAAAGAGGGGGGAAAATGCACAATTTCATCCATAGAACTTTCTGTGTAAGATATCCATCCAACCAATACATACACTCTCACACAGCTTGCCTTTTAGTAAGTAAGCAATTGCCTCACTTCAAACACTTAACTTTCTCTTTTCTCTAAAGCCAACACAAGAATAACATATTAGCAAACTCTTTATTTTCCTTTTTTTTTTTTAAGATTATTTTAATCTGGTCTCTTGTTATCTGAATGCATTGCCACCACAATCAGCATTTGTCACCTTAAAATTCTAATCTCTGCTGAACGGGTTTCAACTTCATAAAGACTGACAAATTATAAACTGGTTATCCCACATATATCCTTCTACAAAACAACCCCTAAGGCAGAAGGATTTTCCCATTATTAGCAGCTCACTCATGGGTCCAGCTACTGAATGTCTGAGAGGCAGGAGGACTATTCATTTCACAGTGGAGGAATTACTTCCCTCATCTTACAGAAAAATAAAATTCAAAACAGGTTTGAAGTGGTTCTGCCTTCTCCCTTCACAGCTGTGTTAAAATGCCTTTTAAAGTACTGAAAAGCAGAAATACACTGTTAGACATTTTCTTAAGGAAGCTCCTAACAAACTTCAGGCTATGGTAACTGATTCGGACTCCACGAAGTAGTTCAAATATAAACAGGAATTAAGCAATAGTAATCACTATCCAAATAATCTTACATGTAAGACATTTTCCTACCTACAAGAACAGCATGTTAAAAGAAACAACAGTTTAGAAGCAGTTCTGTATAGCATATCTGCAAGATAGGAAACCCACCTGGGTTTCATTCCAAAATGCAGAACACAGCTCAAACCCTTTCTCCATAACAACACACTAACCAAGGCTGGCCTGAATTAAACAATACACTGGGTTTCCAAAATGTCAGCTGCAATCTTAGTGCCCACACTTGCTCGCTAAAGCTAAAGAAAACTCATTTCAATTATATTCCAAAACTTCATGTATTAAAAAAAAGAGGTGAAAACTAAATTGTGGTTTTGTGTTGTTCTGAATTACTGGCTGAGTGCTTATAGAAGCTGAGTGCTTTATTTTCTGAGATGTCACATTGTTAATATTCTTAGCAACTTGATTGCTAAGAAATATGCAATATCATAGCCCTTTTCTTGCACTAGACACAGCTCTCCTGACTGGAGAGAAGGGCTATATGCTGGGCCTGGGACTTCCCTGCGCTCTAGGCTGCACTTCGCTAATCACGACAGGGTCAGTCTTCCCCAGTGCAACTTCCTTGACCGTTCTGGAATTCATTTTTATACCCCAGACCAAACTACAACATTACAAAGAAATAATATTCCACAAAATACCAAAGGTAACAAAATAGGAATTCATCCATTGATCCACTCCCACACATCATTCTCAAATCCAAGGCTGTGTCATAGGCACTTACCTGCCCATGCTCTCCTGGCTCAGGTGTTGCTGCATTGCTTTACATTGCAGGTATATCTCTCTCAGCCTCATTGCGTAAGATACGTTCTCCAAATCCCTTACCATCACAGAAACTTTTCTTTCACTTGTTCAAGTCTGTCTTCACTTTTTTTGAGCACGGGTGACCAGAATTCCGTACTGTGTTCTGTGTAATTTTTTCAGCACTGTGTCAACACAACGCCATTAATGCTTCCCTATCCCCTAACGATCTCATCCGACTAATACAAGTTATCTTGGTGTTAGGGTGGTTTTTTTACCCTACGAATTTTGCTTGTTCAATGGAAATGCTTGCATGTGCCAAGCTGAAGCTGAAGCTAACGTTTATACTTGTATACAGATTACTACAGCAAGGAAGAAATTTATCAGATAAGTTTTTCAGAAATCAAAATGTTCAGGTTTACTGTATAAAAATAAATTAGCGATAAAAATAACTCTAAACTATTTCCTCTTGTCTGTAAAAGACAAAAAATGTCTCAAGCACTATATGCCATGACAGATGTCAACCATTTGACATGACAATTTCCACTGAGAGTGACTTCCTACTTATGCATAAAAAAAAAGCTCATCAACTTTATTCCATTTCCTTAGTGACTCTTTAGAAAGCCAGTTCTGGTTGCTGTATGCACTCCAGCTCCTAGCCAAGCAGAGGAAAGGAAGCAAGAGGGGAAAAATAGAGGTAAGTGTCAGCGCCTGCCTTCTCATCAGCTTTTCCTTTCTGCATTTTTGCCAGTTCTTAATTTTATCTGATGTGAAGTATCTTATGCTTATATATTAAATCTGAAGAGATTATTATTTTTTTAAGATATTACTTTTCAGTTATATCTAAGGACATTAATCTCTCCTTTTAAAATGTCTACTTAAAAAAAAAAAAAACAACAGCTCTAATAGAATCTTGAAAAATATCGGATAAGGATCTAGGTTCAGAACAAATATATCCAGGCCAACTACATGCTAACAAAGACATGGGAGATTAAGATTAATATTTCAGCTATTTTGTTATGAAGTTTGTATTGTTATGTAGCATTAATCCCATTTAGAATATAGGAGTGTAGTATTTAGAACAGGAATCTAAAATTTGTCTAACTTTGAGAAGCTATCTACATAATCCTTGTAATTGCATTGAAGGAAATTAATTTAAAACAAAATCAATCGATTTCTCCCCACACAATTTTAGCCTTTATTAAATGAAACTTCCTTGAGAAAAAAAAATCAGCATCAACCTATTGTAAATTTGAAAAAAAAAACATTTGTTTGTTTGTTTGTTTTGAGATCAAAACTTACCCAACCTGAGGTTTGTATTTAAATCAAAATAATAATAATAATAATAAAGGCAGAGTAGCAAACATGTTTAGAAGTTTTAAACTGCAAAAAAAGAAGGCACTAAGGTGGAAGTCTAGTGGGAGCCTCTCTATACAACTTAATCCCTAAAAGACAAGTAGTACTAGATATGCAAACTTTCCATTTATCCTAATCTGACTGTACTTTCTCAGACATGATGAAATGAAACTACAAGGCAGGGGGAAAAAAAAAACTTTTTACCACACAATGCTTACTTCCTGGTTATAAGTCTGGGAATATCTTCATATTCCCAGAAAGAACATTTTTTACTTTACCATTATTCAACCTTTTAAACTTAATTTTGAAGTCTGAATTCAACACATAACTTTAGCACTATGTAAATACAGAAACTGAATCAAAATCTTTGCCTAAAACTAACCTAGTTTTTACCATCATCTCCTGGTGACATTCTGTTCCAGAACTTCAAACAACAACAAATTTTGCACAATTACAAAGGAAAAACAGTAAACTAGAGGCAAAAATGGAACCTCTGTGCTCTCCCTCAGTTGTATTTACAGTACTTAGGAGCTGGACTCGATAGTCCTTGTAGGTCCTTTCCAGCTCTGGTTATTCTACAATTCTGTGATTCTTAGTGTGAGAAAGAATGGCTGATGGAAAATGTGGAAAGGTAAAGACTGTCCTCCGAAAAACTAGGCCTCACAAGTAATCCTGAGAAAGAAACAACTGTGTTCTAGTTCTGCAATTAGACATTAGCTAATTAATTAATCACACTTATCATTATTGTTATTGTTCTCTGGGTAGCTAAAGCATGAACAAGGCAGAATTCATCACTGCCGCAGGATTTGCCGTCTCATTGCTGATCCATGTGACCCAAACTGAAGTCTGTCCTCCTTCCTGCAATTGTGAGCCCCTGGGAGAAATGAAGGGCTTGCAGATAGACTGCAGTTCAAGGAAGCTGAAGGAAGTGCCTGCCTTACCCATTAACACCAAGAGGCTTTATCTGCAGAATAACAGCCTGACCACAATTTCTCCTGGTGCCTTTGACAGCTTGCTCAGCCTGGAGGAAGTAAAAATATTTGACAATCCATGGAATTGTGACTGTCATATTCTGTATTTAAAACTCTGGTTAGAAGATATCTCCGAATCCTCTCTTGCAAACATCAGATGTGCAACTCCTGCCCCCGTGAGGATGAAGCCCTTGAAGCAGCTGACTGGGAATGAGTTGGGGATCTGCAAGAGGCTTCTCCCAATCAAAAGCTTTGAGTTCTTTTGGAGAGACCTCATTTTAATTGCTGTTGCAATCTTTACATTTATTTTACTCGGATGGGCTCTGAAATCCTCAAGAAAGCTGGTATACCAAATAAAACTAGGTCAATATGCTTCTAGGCGTTCACTGTTGCGGAGACATATCTCTAAAAACTACAAGTTGCAATGAGCTCTTCATTAGCTTGAACAGAACCATCGAACCATTCGAACACAGAAAATGTGCATGCACTGGCAATGCTAGTTGTAATGGTAACATGCTACTAAAAGCTCCCAGGACACAAAGTCTGGGTCCTCAGATAAGCAAGTTTCATTTCCTTTCAAAAACAAGCTTGGTGGTATGTTGAATGGCAAGTTTCAGTCTACCACTACGTACTCATACAGAAAGTAGTTTCTACTTATTTTTTTTAATCATTTAATTTTGCATTTTTCCAGTGAATTCTCTGCTCTCCCAACACCTATACTTTTTAATATGTGGATATTATTTTGTGTGAGTTTCTGTTTCCCTTTCAGTGTCCCCATGGCCTTTGTAGGATCATGCATGTGTGCAGACAAACTCAGCTCTCTTCCTCAGGTTCAGAAGTTTCCTGCTAGCAGAACCACTATGATAATATCGACCAGCCACTGAATGTATCCCTTAATATCTCTAAGAGAGATAATAGACAAAGACAGATAAAATACAGAGAAAAGAACCAGTAAAAATTATTTTAAATATCACTGAATTTCCTAGATTTAAAAAATAAAAATAAAAAATGTACATGAAATTAAAATAAAGGATGCTTACTGAACATTCATTCACTTCAGTCTGATCTCTCTCACAGTTCTACAGATTTCTAACTAAATTGCTAAGAAATTTCCAGAGATTTTCTTCCAGTTTTACTACTGACATTTGATACATAGGATTTTACGCAACAGCTTTAAAGAGAATGTATTCCTCTCTTCAATTCTTGTGCTCCTCATCCTCATACAAAGATTGTTGTGGTGACTTGGACATACCATTTTCTCTTTGCTGTAATTGTTCCTAAGATTCCGAGAACACCATGTTGTGCTGTGATCCCATCTAGTCAGCTGAGGCTATGCTGATGAGGTGGGAGATCTCCAAAGGCCTCCTAAATTCATACAACTGTGGGCAGTTCAACCTGAGACACACCTTGCCTGAAGCTGCTCCTAACCTCCGTGTGGAAAAATCCAGATCATGGCCTGAACAGGCAAATAGCCCATGAGAAAGGACCTGTATTAACTTGGGAACGCAAGCAAACCACTTCTAGCTTCTGCATGGAGCTAGAAGAAACTTGCGTGTAAACAAGTCTCCTTGCTTTCTGTGAACGACCTCCTTGATACATGATGCTTTACTGTCTCCCACTGTTACACATGTGGCCAGGGTACTAAAGGGGTAAGCGGACCTCTTGCTGGCCAGCCACCACCAGTATCTGCTGGGGGTAATCCAAGGGCAGACACTGTAGCAGCCAGCTGCCACTTGTACCGAGAACCTGGCAGAGACTGAGCGGCTGGCTGCCCCCAGGCACGTGAGCACCTCTCTGCTAAACTGATGAATGGTAGCTTGCCTCTGCTACTTATGCAGAAGCGCTGGCAGTTTTGCATCACACCTCTAATATCTTGTTCAGGTTTGGGGTGATCCACTGAAGAGACTAAAGACTGCTTTGCTCTTTACCTAGCACCTTGCTACACCGGGGGGCTTTTTATTGAAGTACACAATGCCAGCAAAGACAGTTCATAGCCTTCTTCTGACAGGTTGATTTGCAATTACAATGTGCTGCCAATTCTGCATGGTGAGATTCATTCCTAGCCACAAACATCCAAATCAAAGACAGCAGAAACTCACAAGGACGTTTCCAGGTCCCTCCTGCTCCTGCTACAGCACTTCAGCAATTCAGAGTCAAACTGCCAATGCTGAGTGCAAGTGCCGCTTTCAGCCAGCTTTAGAAGAGACACGTCACTGACTGCAACTTATCTGCCCTGCTGGGCCGCTCTGCCCCCTGCACGAGCATGGACAGGCCAATGTCAGCACCTGCTGACCTAAACTGACACCTGCTCCTGTCTGTGATACAAGGGAAGGCCAAGAAGAGATGAACTGCAGAGAGAAGCTTTCATGATGGACAAATAGATTAAGGGAAGAAGCATGCTCTGTAGGTAGAGGGTTACACAGTTTAGTAACAAAGTGTAGCATGGGGCTTCAGACTGAGACAAGGAAAGGAACAGTCTGATGTTTTCTTTGTAAAATCATTACATATCTGGAAAACAACACGTACCATGAAATGTTAAAGTCTGCAATGACACACACTGGGGAACAAGAAGGAACAGATAAATGCAAAGAACAGTGGGTTATGTGGAGTGCTGACCAAACCAAGGTCATACATCTAGAAATAACAATGGGGTTGAAGACAATTCAGAGAAGGCAAATAATCAGGTAGTAATGATGTTTGCACTTACCATTTGAGAATATTTTCTCTGCAATGAGCTTTCCAAGTCTTTAAAAGGCAACCACCAGTTAGTAATAATGCAGAACATTACAGAAGAAATGCACTCTACAATTGAGAGTTCCCTAAATGATATTTCATTTCTCTGAAATAAAAAAAACTCATTAATACTAAAAGCATACCACTCTCCTTTGTGCCTACAAAGCTAGATATGCATTTTTATTCCTGTCATAAAAACAGGCAATGAAACGAAATGAATTTGAATGAATATAGCCCAGGAGCTATACCAAAAGAACAATGAATATGCAGGTGAATGGATGAAGTTATAACTACGCGTTGGAATGCACTCAACTTGAAAGTTTGCTACCATAGATAAAATAGTAACTTGCTCTACTGCAGAGCTTTACTTATACCAACATACAAAAATGAGCAATTAGCAAACTTCTCTGCTTATATCAACACATAGGATACAAAAAAAAAAAAAAAAAAAGGTAGTTTAAGGAAACGTGTTTTCAGGCCTCCTAAGAGGAAAGAAGGGGGAATTTCCTCCATGACAGAATTTCACTTTCCACTGTAACAGAACTGTGTTTATCACCTGTGAACCATTTGGCTTTTATCTGAAAATACTCTGAATAGAGGAAAGCTGGAACCACTAAGTAAAGGCTCATGAGCAACAGTCATGTGTTTATCTGGCAAGGCCACTATATCCTGCTTAAAGCCATGTACTCCATCAAATTGCATAAATAATACTTCAGATACTAACAATATTCAAAGACAAGAAAATACAGCATCAGCTATCTAAAAAAAAAAAAAAAAAAAAAAAAGCAGGAAGTATTCCCAAAGGAGTTTGTAAGGATCACAGAAAGCATTAGTATATCATGGCTGCAAAAGTGCAAAGCAGTAATAAATGTTTGCGCATTCTCCTCGAACTTACAGTAAGCGCAATGCTTTAAAAAGGTGGATGCAATCTTTGCCAGCACAGATATGACCACTGGGACTAATTGCACTTAAAAGGTTTTGAGTTTTTCAACGTTTAGCAAGATAAGTAGTCACATGCAGAATTACGGAGCATGAATAACAAATATTTTTAAACAGTTTACTGTAATATGCAGAGATTTGTGCATACTGCAATTCAATTAACAGGGCATATATTTGTGGGCTTCATTTATTAAACAGAATGGCCAGTGGATCATCATTTTTCTTGAAATGCTTAATATTTTCTTAACATTGAGGAACATTGCTATTCAGCCTGAACAACTTCTGTTTAGCTCGGTGCGTTTTTTCTGTCTACCCTTAGGTTTGTCACAGATTAAATGTTGGAGTTCATGACCAGAGAATTTTGCTGCTGTTTGGTTTTAGTTCAACATTAATAAATGTTCAGCATGTTTTGGAAAATAGCTGTTTACTTTTAAGTGAATAAACATAAAGGGAGGCTTAGAAACAAGATCGTTTTGTTCTGACCTTACAATTGCATCCCACACCCAAACTACTGCAAATGTTACTGAAGGGAATGGCAGACTTCCTATTTTTGGAACATTCATGGCCGAAACTTTTTTTTTTCCAACAGGTCTTACCAAGCATTGTCTTGGGTTTGTGTTTCACCTTTTTGCTCAGGTTGGTTTCTGATGCGTTCAGTTTGCTGGGGTTTTTACTATTATTTTTCTTTTCCATCAATTCAATAAATCAGACGTGCCCCACCTTCATGTTAGGGTTGCACATGCATCATGCAATGTTATTCGCTATTGTGCTTAAGGGCCACAATATTATTAATGGAAGGCAATTATCTCAATGAATACGCTAACAGACAGCATTGGAGTTCTATAATGTAAAACAAAAAAGCTCACTCTCTAAATATGACAGCTCGGGGTATGCTGAAAGACACATGCACTGTGTCAAATACAACTGCCTCTGTGCATTAATGGAGTTGGACTGTAATATCGTTAAGCAGTTCTTCAGATCTGGCAGCTTTGCGTGGCATCACTGAAGCCTTCCTCTGAATGCAGCCACTCTGGATGCTGTATTCTGAAGTTACCTACAAATCCTGTTTTCTTCACCAGAAGTAGTCTGGTACTTAGGAATTAAAACATTTCTGCTAATTTACAAGATTGCAAGCAACAAGGAAAGCAAAACAAAATTCTGACAGAATGTGAAAAAAAAAACAACACAGAAGTGCCATTTTCATTTGGGCAGCAGTAGCCTGGTCAGGTCCTCAGCTCCTCAGAAGAAACCACAGCAAGAGCAGAGTAATCAGGGGAGTAAATGCACAGAGCACCCTGCACATGAAGGGAGGAACTAAGAAGGAAAGTAAGTGGAAGAAACAGTGGCATCTTTTAAACAGATAATTGCCAGCAACGTAGCTACACACTGCAGTGACAGGAAGAGCTGATCATTTCTGGGCTCTGTACATAATAACTACATGGCTTTAAAAGGGAGCAAGCTCATGTCTTTCTGCTTTGGCACAAGTGTCTGCTTTTAAAAAAGATCATTCCACTTGCTCCAGATTCACTGTATTTGATCTTCTTACCCTTGTAGAAAACAAGAATGGCAGTATTTTGAGAATATAAATTACTCACGTTTCAAATACTGCCTTCCACAAGTGAAAGTCTGGTTTCATTTATCAAACACTGATGCCACAACTGAGTCTGCAACTACCCCTATACAGCACTCAACTTCCATTTTTTACATCAACAGGAAAAATTGACTATATTGAAAAACTAACAATTCCTGTCTAATTATTACTTTAAGCTTATTGTATTGTTTTCTTCAGAGCACTACACAAAGCAGTTTCAAAAGCCCTTAGTCCGTTGCTAAAATCCATGTAAATATTTTGCTATTGCATCGATACCGATTACATTTAGATTACACTCAATAACGGGAGCATGGCAACAAATTGCTTTAGTTGCATAACAGCCACGTGGCTGCTTTCTGTACCGAACTCCTTCCCTGGGGCAATCTGCTCCATGCCATACCTCCCTCAGCGTGCCCTCCCCTGCAGCACCCAAGCAATGCCATGGGCAGCAGCACTGATCTCACTTCAGCAGGCACGTGGCTGCTCACTGACACAGCAAGCTTCTTCAAGGCAACAAATTGGAGCTACCTGACAGAAGTTCACTCAGATTTAATTTAGTTTTAGTAATGAGTTTCCTGTCTGACCATCAAGCATCCATAGTTTGTAAAGGTCACTTGTACTCTCCTATACAGGTACATTATATGGGAAAAGTGGATGGAGGCCTCTTCCCTCTCAAGTACACTTAATGCTAAGGAAATTCAGAGCTCATTCAGAGTTCATCTTATTTCAGAAAAAAAAAATAATCACAAAAAGCCCACTCTTAAATGGCCTTGGTATAAAGGGAGAGAAGTCTTTAGGGGTCGAAAGTTTTTTTGCCTGATACTAAGAAGTCATTTTTTGCTTAGGATTCATATTTTGTGTCTGCTGACCACAGAGCAGGAGCATGGAATCTCCTACTGACACATCTGCACAAAATCTACCTTGCCACCCACTCACACCAGCAGCAGCACAAAGCAGTGCAAGTTTGCAGCAACTCTGCCCTCAGGAGCTGCCTTCAGCGTACTGGAGCACTTAGAAACAAGTGTATGTTTCAATTCCATGACTTTACAAGACAAGTGCAAAACTTGATAACTCAGTTTTCAGATACACCTATGAAAAGCTGCGTTATTGGAAAGACTAAAACTAAAATAGCAGCGATTGGAGCCGGAAGGAACAGAGCAACGAATGTTCATAGAAGATCACAAGCCGCGGCTGATAGAACCGCCCGAGTCCTGAAGTGGTTCTTCTAACTTTGTAACAGCATCGCCGGACACAGACGGCTCCGAGTCTGGATCAACATCGCCACCCAATGGCGGCTGGAGAACTTCTCCCTGGAGCTCACCACGCTTTCACATCCAGATCTCAGTAACAGACTGTGACAGAGTGATTTTCCAAACAAGACACGAGTTGCTGTTAGCTCTTTCTAAAGCGTTAATATAGGTTTTCTGTGATTAAATTTCAGATGTTACAGAAAAATTTGTTTTCTCTTAACAGAAACCTATGCTTTTGGACGTCGGGCAATACAATCTCCATTTATTTTACCCACAGTGGCTGATAATTTTTAGACCCACTTCAGGTTTTCTGCTACTACAACCCGAAGTCACAGCTCAATCTTTACATTAAAACTTGCCACGTTTTCTTTATTTCATCCTCCCAAAATCTTGAAGAGTTTAAACGCAAATACTAACTTGACTAATCACTCTGCCACTGTAATATCATTCTATCAAAGTACAATAAAATACAGAGGAAAAAAATGTAAGTCAAGTAAATAAAACAAAGAAATTGAAGAAAACAGCACACTGTGGGTTTTTTTCCTACCATTCCTCCTCTGCTCCTGAAAATGTGCAACAAGAGAGATTGCTTCTAGAAGAGGAATTTAAAAAAATCAACAAAATCAATCCAAACCAAGACCAAATTTAAAAATCTCTGGAAATTGATGGGAGCAGCCATAAAGGTGATCAATGGAAAAACACTGACAGAGTACATCTGCTAAAACACCGAGACAAGACAAGGCCGGTCAGCCTGGGGCTAGCCCTGTGAACCAGAAGCATGCCTGATCAGCACAGCACCACCTCAGCTCGCTCAGCAATCTGTACCAGGGAAAACAAAAGTTATCGCCAAGAACTCCAGCTCTCGTGACACGTCTCAGACAGACATACGGATACCGCAGGAGCACTGCTGGTAGGATTTCTGGTGAATTGACACGCACCACATTAATCCCGCTTAGAGGAATAAAAGTCAGCGAACTATGCAGATTTCCAGATGTTTCTTTACTGAGCACTTCAAGGAACATTTTGTGAATGTGCACACATGGGCCAACTGGTAAAGTGCCTATACATGTACACACTGCTGCTCCATAGGATTTGGGTTGCAGCTGGATCAAAAAAGAGGAATTCTGATGGGAGCACATGCTGTTCAAAGGGAGTTCAGCTGTTCCCCTTACCCTACATTCCTGAAGTGGCAGCTCCAGTCTGCAGTGGCAAGAAGGTACAGGTCAACAAACAAGTCAAGGAACCACACAAAGATGCCAGGAATTAGGTTCTGGTCTGTGATGACTTGCCAAATCTGACCGAGAGGAACTAAGTTTTTCAGTTTCATCAGCAACTCTTTGGTGTATGAAACTGTGATTAACAGCTGTGTTTTAAGAACTCTGCTCTGATATCTGGCAAGGTTTCTGAAGTGACACGTCCTTTCTTACACTCTTGAATACAGACAAGGAAAATGGATGGGTGACTAAGACAGACAAAAGCCTTCAGAAACTTAACAGAGGAGAATCTGCATTGCATTCGTACGGATGATTAAGCTATGTACGTGAATTTGGAATTTCAAATGGCAACGAATCCAGTATCCACAACTGAGTCATGTGAAAGCTTATGGCTTCTAATTCTCAAAACAGTAACTTCAAAAACCATATGAAGGCAATTTTTTAATTATTTTTTTTTTTTACCAGCTTGTTCTGAAGGTTGACTGATAAACTCAGCACTTGCTTTGGGTAACAAACACGTCACATATAACAAAGAGGTACACTTTGCCTAGCAGCTGCATAATAGAAGTTACATCGCATATGATGATGGAGACACTGAACATTCTGAACATTTTCTCAGAGCAAGACAAGGCTCTGCAATCTTACAAGAAGAATGCAAAAATTCTTGGTTGGAGGAGTTTCAGACACCAAATTCCTCCCTGTTTGCTGGTCACCAGCTTCCTTACCACTTGACAGCTTCATTGCCACTACGGCAAGAGAACACCAAGCAAAAACTACGCTTCTATAGAATAGGCCTCAAGCACTACATGGTCCAAGAGGCATCATTTTTCAAGACTCCAGGAGTCTCTCTAGTGCCTCCTAGTGCTGGAACCGTGGTGTTTTTGGGGAACAAAGCATATAAGACTCTCCAGGACAAAACCATTCTAAAACTTTGGGGCTTCCCAATTAATCATGATTATTACCATTATATTAAAGAACATCTCCACCTACATGCAGTTCTCTCATTATTTCTCATGCAGTGCAGACATACAGATTTGGAAAAACAGAGGCTGTAATGTCAGCTGATACTCCTGCTGTACTAGTGACAGTCCTCAAGATAACTATTTGTCTTGGCCCTCTGCAAATGAATTAAAAATTCTCCATCCTATCCACATACAAAATTTCCTCTCTACTGTAAACATCAAACACTCAAACAACTTCCCTAATTCTTTTTTTTTTCCTTCTCAAAAAGGCTTTAGAACATTAACAAATTAAAAATGAATCTACTAGTATTTTAAACTTGCAAACATCAGAAACTGCTAAACTGGATACAAATTTGTTTACATCAGCATATCCTTCAGTTTAGACTGAATTACTACATAATACATTATTACAAAATTATTTCAGCTAAAATTCAGAACAATCCATTTCAATAAAAGAGCACAGTCTGTAATACCAGCAGCAGTGTCTAGAAGACTGTTTAATATATTTTAGGAATCCTCTATGTTTTTTTTCCACAGTGTTCCATATAAAGTCACTGTATGTATTTATTTAGAAGGTCAGAACTTATTAATTTGCTTTGTAACTTCAAATCTCAAGCAGCTGCTTTGAAATATAATACAGTTTCACCAACCAAATTCCATTATCAAATGTGGAAATGTGCAAGCAATCTTGCCCCTGTAGCAAAGGCTTTGCAAATCATTCTCTTTATTAGACATGAGAAATTTGACTACTTGTTAAACTGAGTTAGCTGGGGGAAAAGGACTGTGATCAAGGTCAGCCTAGGGGGTCTTTCTACCATGTTCTGGTGCTGTTTTCTATCACTCCGCTTGTCTGATGAACGACTCCCAAGTACAGGCAGATACAAATTGAAATTGACTCAAACCCTTGTTTCTCCTAAGCTTTCCATGAAACAGGTGCTAATCCTCAGTGGAGCCTGGGGATCAAAGACAAGCATATCAACATTCAAACAACTATTTGTAGCTTTCACAATCTGAGAAGTAATGAAATATACTCTATACCAGCATAGCAACAGAAAACATAAGTCAGAACATTATGTTTGGGGAATTCTTTGTTTTAACTGATTCTAAAAGCTAATTAAGACAGGCAGCAACAATGATGGCTGATGTAATGATCTATAGCAAAGACGGTGGAATACATGGTCATATAATTATTTTTGTGGAAGTAGCATCATTCTTTGCACTAAAATGAGGTTGTACAATTAATTCTAAATATTAAGAACTAACACCTCAATGAATATGTCTTCCTAAATCAAAATACTTTGATGTGCTTTGCTCAGACACTGAAAACGTAAGAAGTGCTAATTAACATGAGAGCATATGTGCGGCAATGTCTTGTTTCTTCTAACACTTTGTCCTGGCTGATCAACAGACTAGAATTCAGTGGCCTGCTGAATTCACAGCTGCAGACTACCTGAAACAAAGCCCAACCAAGTACTTGTATGCCTGCTCACGCTAGAACATTACTGTGGATTGCCAAAAATACATATGGGAACTTGAAAAGGAATAACCATGAAGCTACCCAAAAATCCATTGACTCAGAGTAACCTAAGCTGGTCTATGCCAGCTCAGTCAAAAAAAGCTAGTTGTGGCTAGCTGTCCTCCTGCACAGCTACCTATGGAAAAATGCAACTCCCACTCAGTAATGCCACCATTAAAGTACTCCATTTCACAATTCTGTCCATTCAAACTGAGAGTGGAATTTGGCAATTTCCTTTTTTCAAAACAAAGAACGGACTAGCAAGAAGTGCTGTGTCAAAGTATTTTATTAGTAAAGCTGAATTTTATTAGCATCTTGACTCATCACATAATTTAGAAGGGAGTATCTATTAAACAGCAGCTTGTTTTGCAGATAAGCTAGGTAGTAGTTAAAATACAATACCGGACTGCTGAGATAATTTCTCTTAATGCACAGCCAGTTTATGAGGCAATATGCAATCACACGGACACGTGTGCATATGTCAGACACACAGCACGATGTTAACAGATTTAAAGATGTCTGAGCGGCACGGCACTGTGCGAGGGGAAAAACCATAGCCCCAAGCCTTGGGCTGGGACTCTGGAAACAAACCACACCCCAGCTCAGACCTAAAAATGAAAAGTTAACTGAAGCAAATTGGCCACACTTCCTGGATGACTTAATGGTGTAACTGCACCTGTTTATTTCAGTGCATATGTAACTGTAAAACGGGCCAGAAATAACAGATCGGGAAAACATCACTCCAAAGAAATGGGGACACGCACTTGCATATGTAGCTTCTCCACCGGCAGCGACCAACAGCCCACAGCTACGCGTGACAGCTGACACTAACGTCTTCGTGCCCCGCGTCGGCGGGACCGCGACCCGAGCCGGTCCCGTCCCCAAGGCCCCAGCAGCGGCTCAGGAACGGCCGCAGGCCGTCGAGCGAGACCAGCTCGC